>NC_081408.1:515028880-515328880 GCF_030272615.1 Cryptomeria japonica | reverse complement strand
AACAAGTTCATAATAAACTCAATATGTAATAAAATTATATTCATTGGAAAGCTTGCTTCGAGGACTATAATACTACATTTTGGGTTGTCAAGATCATTCCATTTGAGCCTTCAACTAGAGGTTTCAAGGCCAAAAATCTGCAAAAAAATGTAGAAATTTTCAGAGAAGTGTTAAAAAAGGGGTTCGAACGAAGGGGTGTTCGAGTGAACCCCCTATTTTTAGGGGGGTTCGAATGAAGGGGGGTTCGATCGAACCCCCGCGCTATAATTGAAAAATGACATAAAAGGGCATTAAAGGTGCTTCGCTCGAAAGATGGGGTTCGAGCGAAGTGGGGTCTTCGCTCGAACCCCAAAGGGTATTCCGTTCGAACACCCCCACTTCGCTCGAACCCCTCATAAATTATTTTTTTCACTTTCGCCAATTTCCTTCGTTGGCAAAAGTGGGAACCAGCTTTGTGAGTTCACCCCATTATAATTGAATCTAACTTGCATGATCTATCTAACCAAAGCTATCATATTAGTAGGATTAGAATAAAATTATAAGTCCAAATTGAGTTTATGATTAAAATTATTAACATAGAAATTCTTATTGATCTTTCTAAATTAAAAATTAAAAATTATTTATTATTTTTGAAATATTTGTGTAACTATAAATAGAAAAGTCACATCTATATGATAAATTATAAATTTTAAATACATTATATTGAATCTAACTTCTATCCAAAGGTATCATATTGGAAGGATTATAATAAAACTATAAAGCCAATTTAATTTATGATTAAAATTATTAATATAGATATGTATTGATATTTCTAAATAAAAACTAAAAAATTATATATTATTTTTGAAATATGTGTGCAACTCAACTAATATAAATAGAAAAATCACATCTATATGATAAATTAGAAACTTTTAATAATAAATATTTTATATATTAAATATTATATTGTATTTTTAAAATATTTTTGTAGATATGCAATTTTATTTTATTTTATTTTGAATTTAGAAACATTATATTTCTATGATTGAAATTTAGAAACATCATTTTTTTTATATATTTCTAAATTGAAAATAATAGACTATATATTTTTTTTGAAATATTAATGAAAGCATTCAATTGTATTTTTTATTTTCAAATTTGGAAACATTATATTTTTATGTTTAAGATATAGAAACATAGAAAATAGCTTTGATCTTTCTAAATTCAAAAAATACAATTGATTGCGTTAGGGTTGTAAGCATGCAAAAGAATCTTAAATTGATTTAAGATTCTTTCCTTCCTTCTGTTTTAAAATTTTTGATCTCCAGTTTGTCCCACATGGTTTTATTTGGTTGAATCTCTACACATATCCTTACATGTGATTTTGAAATTCAAGAGCCAAAGTATAAGGACTTTGTGGTGGTTAAACCTGTTGAGCAATGAGAGAACCCTGTGGCCAGTGATTTGGGTGTGGGTGCTTGTGTGGGGCAAACAGCTCAGGACACTATATCTCCTTGGTGTGGGGAAAATCCCTTGGCATTGCGATAGTGCAGGTTGGAGCTCGTGAAGTAGCAACATGAAAACCCTCGTTAAACATAGTGTTGTAGATTCTTTGGTAAATGAATACCCTCGTTAAACACAGTGTTGTAGATTCTCTTCTCTCTTCTCCAAGACTATCATAATCCCATTGGTAATGAAAACCCTGGGTCCTTGGGTCTCCTTAACACTATTATAATGCAACAGACCATAATTCCTCAAATGGAAATGGTCAAAAAATCCATCAGTTTTAATTGAATCATCTGCAACGACAATTTACAAATTAAAGAGGGAAAAAAATTCATCAGCATTCTAAAAGTTCTACAGGTCGGTTGACAATCTGAAACTGCAAATTAAAATGGATCAGAAAGTCGCATATCATCTGGAGGTTGAAGACATTGACAATTTTAAGGATGCAGATTTTAAAGAAAAGAACATCAGCCAAAATATTGGTGAAGAAGAAAAGAATGGGTGATCGTAAAACCCTACCCCAATAGATTACAGGAAACTTAAAAGTATTTATATGCTATTTAGCAATGAGAGAGTGGAGAGAGCGGCGTAAAAGAAAATTGGTGAGAAAACTAAAGGAGGTACCAAATAGGATACCTGTAGGGCAAGCAGAAGTGTTAATCGAAAGAAATTCTGGTGGACTAGGTTCGATCTATGGATAAATTTGTGAGGTCACATAACCTCCTACGAAATCTTCTGCGTTGCAAATCCCTAGCCGAACCCTCTGATGGGAAGGACCACTCTGCCGAACCCTCCTCCCCTTGGTGGGGCATTTTCTGTTCCTGAGAAAATAAACTCTTATTTTCTGTTTAAACAAGTTCCCCAGCTTCAACCGCCCTTTTTCCACCAAATTCAACTCCATTCTACATTATATCACTGCATTCTGAGCAGGCCACTTCATGTCCTCATTCTGCCTTATATCACTCCATTCTGAGCAGGCCACATCCCCCACGGGCAAGCCCCTAACGGGCTTGTGAGTGTGTCGATGGAATCGGCAACACACAACAAACCCCAAATCCCTTGCAACCAAGAAATTTGATGGCATCACAGTGTGACAAAATAAGATTCCTCTAGATAGAAATAAAGGGACTATGAGTGAAGAGTTGCATAGCTGAAATGCTTCAAGAATGCATGCATTTAATATTCTCCACTTCCTCTTTTACAGTGATTAAATTGTAACAGCAAACTTTTCATATGTTCGGTTCAATTTTCCACTATGATCTTTGGTCATCCATCATGTTTCCGTTTTCTTTAATGTTTACATGGAATATTCTAATTTTTTTCTATCCTTCACTCCCCCCTGCTGCGACTGTAGGAATGCCTCTCGGCGTAATAATATTTATTCATCTACTAAGCAAGGAAATAAAACAAAGAAAACTATATTTTCATCTCTCTCTACTTGTTGCAATCTCTTAGTTGAAATGAAATTTTAGTTGAAAATAATATCCTTCTTAAGTAGTATTGAGAGGTTCTTTTCTAGATTATAGTTATTGTGAAAGTTAGTGAATCTAGGAGTTTTCTAAACTAGAATGCAATATTTCTATTTTGTTAAAACTCCTAGTTTAAGTTTTTATTCTATTGGAAAACCTAGTCTCAAGAAAGTGTTTTTTTTTACAATCTGCATTGTACAGTTAAAATGTAGTTGAAAAGGTACAATATATAAATCTGATTTTTGTGCTCCTAACATTAATTCATATTTAAGCTAAGAAAAATAAATCTTAGTACAAACAATAGAAAGGGATTCCCTTTTTTTTTTTTCTACATTGTAAGCATTTCCTTAAATATCTAAGTTATAAAATTATTATTGCAAAACAAAACATTAGAAAAGAAAAGGAAGTTAACCTGATCTTTACACTAGTTGCTTATGAGACATTAGTGTACCAGTAATGTTTTTATAAAAAAATACAACCTGTAACTAGCAAATTTGAAAAAAACAAAACAAATTGGAGCAAACATTCCTAATAAGGTATATATCAAACATATGTGTGTGTGTGTGTACATACATACATACATACATATATATGTATGTACACACACACACACAGATATATATATATATATATATATATATATATATATATATATATATATATATATATCTTTGTGTTTGTGTTTGTGTGTTTATATATATATGTTCAAAAAAATTAAGCATATATATACATACATGCATGCATGCATGCATCCATACAGATATACATACATACATACATACATATATATATATGTATATATATGTATATATGTATATATATATATATATGTATACATGTATATATGTATGTATAAATGTATATACATATGTATGTATATATATATATATATATATATATGTATACATGTATATATGTATGTATACATATATATATATACACACATATACATATATATACATATACATATACATATACATATATGTATGTATATGTATGTACATATATGTATGTATATATATGTATATATACATACATAAATGTACATACAACATACATATACATTGTATGTATATGTATGTTGTATGTACATTTATGTATGTATATATACATATATATACATACATATATGTACATACATATACATACATATATGTATATGTATATGTATATGTATATATATGTATATGTGTGTGTGTGTATATATATATATATGTATACATACATATATACATGTATACATATGTATATACATGTATACATACATATATACATGTATACATACATATATACATGTATACATATATATATACATATGTATATATATATATATATGTATATGTATATATATATATATATATATGTATATGTATATATATATGTATATATACATACATAAATGTACATACATATACATACATATATGTATATGTATATGTATATATATGTATATATATGTATATATGTGTATGTATATATACATATGTATATGTATATTTATATGTATGTATACATATAAATATACATATACATATGTATATATACATACACATATATACATATATATACATATATATATACATATACATATACATATATGTATGTATATGTATATACATACACATATATTTGTATGTATATACATATACATACAAATATGTATATATATACATATGTATATGTATATATATATACATATGTATATGTATATATATACATATGTATATGTATATATATACATATGTATATGTATATATATACATATGTATATGTATATGTATGTATATATATGTATATTTATATATATAATAAAGAAAAACTATTTAAAAATATAAATTAAAAAAAAAAAAACTTAAAACTAAAAAAAAAAGAGCTAGGGGGCGGCGTGTGGGCCGCAACCCACCTGCATGGGCCGCGACCCACACAGGTCGGTCGTGACCCATGTGGTCGCGCCTCGAGCTTGCATCATGGTGCCCAAGCAGATTTTGACTCCCCAACCCCCCTCCCTCTCCCCCTCCCCCTTGACCCACATGGTTGCACCTCGAGCTTGCATCATGGCGCCCAAGCAAATTTTGACTCCCCAACCCCCTCCCCCTCCCCCTCCCCCTTGCAACAAAAATAAATAAAAAGCTCTAACTTTTGTTAGGGAAATAAAAGGGGCATTTCAAAATAAAGTAGAAACCCTAATAATAATATTAAAAAAAGGGGTCTAGGGTTTGTTAGAGTATTCGGGTCTTTACTTGATTAATTAAACAATATTTGTTTAATTAATTAAGTTCGCTTTATCTCTTTTACACTTAAGCTAACTTTAGGTGCATAATAATTAATTATTTTATTAATTGTTATGTGCAAACCTAGGTTTTTATTTTTAGGGTTTCTTGACCTATTAGAGGTTAATTATTTTCATTGTATTGTAAGGATTATCGCATTATACATTTTGTGAATATTGAGCTCTCATCTTTTTGAGTATATTTTCTGTGTATTGGTTTTTCTGTTATTTGCTTCCTTGCTTCTCCTTGTAACAAGTTATTCAGCTTGCAGAGATCTTTGGGCTCCTGTGGTGTTGTATTTCTCAACTCTCACATGGTATTAAAGCTTCAAATCTACAGCTATATGTTCTTGTTTTAAGAATTTTTGCATTGGAAGCAGATCTAGGGTTTCAGGAAGTTTTTTTATGCACGTAGGGATAGGCTTTTTTTCAGAGCATTTTGGGCCTAAACGGACCTCACCATCATGCTTAGAAGGCCCCAAAACCCCTATGGTCATATAAAACTTGACCATTTTTTGCTCTTAAGCCTTTGGGAGTTATTTTTCTCCAGTACCAGGTCGTACGGCTCTTACATGCAGTTCGAAAAAAAATTCAAAAAACAAATGCCTTTTTACGGCATGCAAGCCGAACGATTTTTTGTTTGCAAAAAATTTCAAAAAAACAAAACAAAAATCACAACGGCAAAGTGTTTTTTTTTAAAAGAAAAACCTTTTTTGGGGGGTTTCCCCACAGTATGCAGGGTACCATGGGGGCCCCCTGGCTCTACAAGCCCTGCAGCTATTAGTACAGGCCCCCCCGCCGATGCTTTCCCGGTCGCCACCAACCCCACCTTCCCGACCCCCACCACCACAGCAACTCCGTCGATGCCCTCCCCACCTCCGCCGGCCCCCCTACACTATCGGCGCCTCCTCGGCCCCCCGCCGGCATTTGCTCTTTAGTTCCCGCCACCGCCGGTGCTCTCCCCGCCGGCCCCTAGCCCTGTGTCGTCGGAAACATCCCCACTGTCTTTTCTCCCCTGCCCGGCCACCACAACACCTCTGCCCGGCCACCACAGTGCCACCCACCTGCCACCAGAGTGCCACCCACAGGCCACCTCCGCTAGGCCACCTCCGCTAGGCCCTGCCTCCGTTGCACCTCCCTCTTCCCTCTTTTACGGGGGGTTGGTTTTTTTGCCATAACTTGGGCAAACGAAGTCATTTTTTTGAAAAAGAATAGGCATTAGAAAGCTGGTTCCAAGATGGACCTCGTGGTGTTAGAATTTTTTTCCAATTTTGTTGTTTGACTATGTTTTTTTCCAGTCAAAGTGGGGTCTCTTTTTTGCACTCCGGGAGTCATAGAATGAGCATCCGAACCCCATTTTTTGAAAACTTTATATCGTTGGAAAGCTTGTTTTGTGTACTTTCCAGCTATATGGGTTTTCTTTCCATATTCTTCTCCAGGAATATTTTATTCAATTTTTTGTTTTTCAGCACTCTGGTAGATATCTTGGTTGTTTCAGGTCTTGTGATCTCTTCTCTGAGTAGGATGTCTCATTTTTGGCTCTTCTTTTTGTTTCCAGTCTTCTTATCATTGTATCATTTTATTTATGCAAATGCACTGAGATAAAGTGCCATCATGTATTGTTTACTTGGGATCTTGCACATCTTGTGCCTTATTGTACATGTACTACTTATAAAGTGTCATGAGGGGGTTGGTGTTTGCCTTTTGTTTGCCATCTACCTTTGTCTAGTGAGTGTTCCTTCCATGACATTCACCTCATGTTGTGTGTCAAGTGAGTGTTCCTTCCATGACACTATGTACTTTCTCTATGCCTTTGATGTTCTTGGTTCTTCATCATGCAGTTCTTGTTGGTCATTTTTTTCAATGTACTTGTCTCTCTCCCTTTTCAGCATTATGGGGAGGTTTGTCCTATTGGTTCTAATGCTTTCGTGGTTCGATTGATCAGCTCTTCAGGATTTGGTTTCTCATGCCATCTGTATCTTTGAGTTCAGTTGTTTGCCTTTGTTTGCCTTCTGATTCGAGTAGTGTCATTTGAGGGCACTCATACAGATTATAGTCTTCTCTACCTGGTCATGTTCTATTTCAGTGGAGGTTCTTCAGATCACTAGTTATTCTTCGACAGTGTTTGTAGGTTCTTCATGCTTCAGTGATTCTTCTAATCTTCTCTTGTTCCTATCTTTTTGGAACATTCTTGTTTGGAGGCTTTTTCAGTCCTTCTTCTTGTCTTTTCCATCTCTGTTTGGAGTAGAGTTTTTTCTCATGCAGTTTTCTCTATTTCTCCGGTTCATAGATATTTGGTTGTATATGAGTACCTGATCAAGCCTTGTTGTTGGGACCCATCTTTCTTGCTTTCAGTAGTTGTTCTAGGTTTTAGCTTCTCCCTAAGTCTAGCTTAAGGGGGGGTGTTAGAGTATTCGAGTCTTTACTTGATTAATTAAACAATATTTATTTAATTATTTAAGTTCTCTTTATCTCTTTTACACTTAAGCTAACTTTAGGTGCATAATAATTAATTCTTTTATTAATTATTATGTGCAAACCTAGGTTTTCATTTTTAGGGCTTCTTGACCTATTAGAGGTTAATTATTTTCATTGTATTGTAAGGATTATCACATTACACATTTTGTGAATATTGAGCTCTCATCTTTTTGAGCATATTTTTTGTGTATTGGTTTTTCTGTTATTTGCTTCCTTGCTTCTCCTTGTAACAAGTTATTCAGCTTGTAGAGATCTTTGTGTTGGTAATATAACAAGGATATTGAGAAGGTTGTTGATGATTATGGACATAACTGATTAAAGATGTTTTACTGTCTTGATATTATTATTTTGTCATTGATGTCAAGAAATTGATTTTCGAATTTAGTATGATGTTGCCATATCTTAAGAAATATGATATGAAGATTATAAAGAAGTTGGTAAAGACACAGGAAAGAATATGATGAATAAAGGGATAAGTTATTCAATGGGCAACTCTACCAACTCAGACAATGATGAGATCTTGATGTTTTAGATTGTTTTAACATCATACATATGTTGTAAAATGTAAAGGTTAATACTACACTATGTTATCAGCCAAAGAACCTAGTCGGTAAACCCTAAGGAACCTAGTCGGTAAACCCTAAGGTTATCACAGTCGATTAATGAAGATAGAATGTCTACCGAGTAAAGTTCAGTATTCACCGAGTTGTAACCGAGCTATAACATAATGCATTAAATGGTTACATGTGATATTTAATGAAAGAAGCTGATGAGCTCGAGCGGATCAATGATTGGCAAGCCGTGGAAGAAGTTTGTTAACAAATCTAAAGCAATGGAAAGTCGGCAAGAAGATCTACAACTCAAATTGAACCGCATTACCCTAACACAAGTTCCAAGATGATTGTGCAAGTTCCGAGGCAGGGTAAAACATTTTTCAGATCGTAAGATACAATGAACCTAGACAAGATTGAAGATCTGATGGCTATGATTGATCATGGGAAATGTGATCAAGAAGATTAAGTGGTTAGATGATTGTTTATAAATAGGAAACTATTGATAAACAATGAATGCGGGCAAGTGTATGCACAGGGATGCTACATAGTGATCACCGAGCACAGAAGCTTGAAAACTTGTTGGAATAATAGAGTATTGATGCCTAGCAGATAGACCAGAATAGTTCTATGTCTAGATTGTGTTGAACAAATAAGAATCTACTTTAGCATTTTAGATGTAAAGTTGCAGATAGATTGTATTACTATTAGCTTGTGAAAGTAATAGGAAATCTCTTAATCGAGTGGACTTAACAGTCTTATAAGTAAATCCTCTAACAAGGTGACATTCTAAATGAGTGTTTGAAATCCTTTGACAAGGTCACTTCTAACAAAGTGAAGATCCTAACAGATCTAAGGGAAATCCCTTAACCAGGTCACATCTAGCAATGTGTTTTGTAATCTTTAACAGGATTGGCTTTTAACCAAGCATACTCTAGAAGAGTATATTTCTTAGTGGGTCTGAAATCCCATAAAGGTTTTTCTCTATTTCGGTTTCCACGTTAAATCTGGTGTTATGAGGTTTATATTGTTCATATGCTTTTGAGTTTACATGTTTGATAGTTTTTATACTATGACTGATATATGTTACCGAGGTTGAATCTGATATTTTCATTAATGATTAAGTTTGTACCCCCTCTCATCTTGTTGGCTATCAGATATGTACTTATATTAAGTATCAGAACTATCAATTGGTATCAGAGCTTTGGACTCCGAAAGGAAAGTTTAAAGGCACTTGAGTTAAAGATCCAAAGATGTATAAGAGGGATGCACCTAAGCTGAATAAGTCAAGTTTCTCTACATGACAGAAAAGGATGAAGCTACATCTATCAGGAGTTGGAGAATATGCTATATACTATCTAGAGAATGATTTTGTTGCATCGAGCACCTACCCATTGACTATGGAAGAGATAAAGGCAAAGCAAGAACACATTCAAGCAATGATTGAAATAACATCTGCATTGACCGATTTTGAGTTTAATGATCTAGAAGGCTGCAATGATGCAAAGGCTATGTGGACTAAGCTCATATCTGTATATGGAGGAGATGAACATGTTCAAAGAGCAAAAGTTGATAGTCTAAGAGGACAACTTGAATCTATGAGGATGAATGAAGGTGAGAACATAACCCAGTACAGTACAAGACTAAAGGAGACTGTAAATCAAATCAAAGGAGCAGGAGGAACTATTGAAGAAAAGGATGTGACAAGTAAGTTGTTAAGAACCCTTCTACCTGCCTATGCAATATGAGTCTCTACAATCAATGAATTGAGGTCTGTACCTAATATGCCAGTTTCCTTGGATGCTACTATTGGTAAGCTACATGCATTTGAGTTAAGTAATTTTGATAACAGTGGTTCATTGGTAAATAAAGTTGAATCTATATTTAGTTCTTTTCATCTGAATGAATCTAATGATTACAATGAAAAAAAGTATAAGTACTTTGGAGGAGATCATAGTGGAGCAAGTGAAAGATTTCGGAAGAACATGGAGGAGGTACACAAACTGTATGAAGAAATCAGAAAGCAAGAAGAGTTAAAATAGTTAGTATCAGAACTATCACTTTGGGCTCCTGTGGTGTTGTATTTCTAAACTCTCATAGGGTTAAAATAAATAAAGTGGCTTCTTTTAGTATTAATTCTATATGTTTTATTTGCATTCAAATGAGGTATGTAAATAAATACATATACAAATATATATTTGTATATAGTCTTTGTAAATAAATTAGAGAGATGTATTCTTTTCATCCCATTGGGGGAAACTATATATATATATATATATATATATATATATATATATGGACAAGTTGGGTTAACAAATTGATATTAACACCAAGGAATTGTATTAATTTAAAAAAAATAGTAAAATGACCTCGTTGGTAAATTGATACATATGAAAATTAAATTAATATTAATATAAAGAATTTATATTAATATTAATATAATAAAGTTGGAAAATTCACAATTAAATAATATATTTAGCGATAAAGTTTTTGATTAAGGAAAATCAGGTTTTAAGGGACCCGAAACCCGCTTACATAATGAAGAGATAAGCAAAAGAGAAACTAGAAAAAATAGAACAAAGAGAGAAAGGCTGCAAAAGAACAGCAAAAAGAAAAGCAGCCAAAGAAAAAAACAGCTCAAGGCCAACGAGAGACTGGCAACCTAAAACCAAATTACATATCAGATGAAGATTTTTATAGTCTCTTCCGCATCCTTGACCAACATCATCATCGCATTAGTTGCCTCTTTGAATTCTTTATTTTCCTGCATCTGTTGATTGTCTTTGGTCTTCAACTCTAGCTCACTTGCATTTTGTTTGGTTCTACGTCTAGAGGAGTGTAGAACAAAACTAGAAGCTAACTTGTCATCAATGATCACCGTTTCTTTATTCTGCTTGTTCTTCTCCAGGAAAGACACATTCATGTTTTGAGAAGACACCTTCAACACCACCAGACTATGCTCCATGAATTTCTTCAAAGCATTCTCAGTTTTTTGAATCTGATTGTTTATCAGACCATTATCAACCTCACCCTTTTCTTTGATAATCCTAACCACATCCTCAAGATGCTTTATCTCTTTCCAGCTAGTCCATAATTTTGTTTTCGTCCTCTGCATCACTAGTATCCTCTGCATCATCCTCTTTACCTTTAATGTTGATATCCTTAATCAATTTCTCAATTTTAAAATCCAGCTCTCTTTGTTTATCATGAATGCTAATGATGTTATCAATCACCCATTTCTGAAAATTGAACATTTCCAGGGTGCTATTTCTAGCAGCATTTAGAATGGATTCTTCATTCTCCAAATCCGGGGCAGAGTCCACAGACCTAGGGTTTCCCTCCTCCATGCTATGTTGAACATCATCCCTGTTATCCGAGACATAGGGATTATCCTTCACCTCTGACTCTTCAACATCCTCTTCTCTCTCCTCATCCCCTTCCTCACCCTCAACCTCCTTCTCCTGCTCATTCTCCACCTCTTCTTCCACCTCCTTCCCCTACTCCTGCTCAGAACCAACATTCTCTTCTGTGTCTTCTTTAGCCTCATCACTAACCCTCTATTTCTTATTCAGAGGAATATTAGAAGAATCTTCATCAGAATCAGAGCCATCATAACCCTCAGAAATGTGGGCATTCTCCACAAAGGGATCATCCCTATTAGCCCTAGCTTTACCCTTCAGATGCTCATATATTTACAAAATAAGGCCTTGGTGAGCAATGGGGTAGGATTTAGGTTTCTTGGCATGGTCGGCCAGGCTATCGTTAAGGGAAGAGGCCAAGTAGAAGGGCAATGAAATCTTAGATCCATGGAAAAAATGGTTAAGGATGACAAAGTGTTAATTGTAAACTTTTGAAAACCTTCCATCAACCGTAAGGTATTCCATTAAAACTTTCAATATTTTCTGCCAGAAAGATTTTACTTCGTTAGGGAAATAGTAGGAAGCATTATCCTTTTTAGCGAGTCGAGCCCTTTCTTCTTCATTTTTGGGGAAATTCTTGGTAGCTTCCACCGAGAACTTGCGGTCTTTGTAGAATTTGATGCCATCCTTCTGCAATCTGATAACCTCCGCCACCAAATCTTCATCCAACTTCCATGTTTGTCCAAATAGAGCAACTTTATTATTGTTCTAGCCCTTGGCAAAACCATGTGAAATAGACTTCTTGCTCCCGTGCAGTTTCTCCATGTAATCAGTGAAGCCATATCTATACAACCTTCACCATATTTTCCTTTCACTTTTTCAACTATCACAGTTGGAAGGCTCATTGCGGTTAAGATTTCCCCTCATAATGTGATGGTTGTTCAAGTTGAAACCCTCAACAGAGCGCAAGATGACCAAATCTTGAAGAAACAAGACGCTAGAATTGAAAAACAAGGTGATTTCCTTGCTGTTCAAATAGTCTTTTAAGACATTCAAAATAACCCAGCACTTAATATGATAAGGCCCATCACACCGCCGCTCATTATCACGAAGCCTGAAACAGGTAATCAACTGACACTCCGCAACACTCCAATATCTATCATTGAATTCTGAACCCAGAAAGGTAATAATGAAATTAACATGTACCATGGACTCTATCAAATAATAATTTCTCTCAGACTTCATTCTTACATGATAATTCTCCGATATACTTAGCATCCTCTGCTAAAATGACCCCCTCATTGGCTAACAAATCAGCTACCATGTTACCTTCCCTAAAGGTATGGGTAATAATCACACTATCATAGGCATTTAACAATTTTTTAGCATTATCAATGATATTATGGATGTTCCAAGAAGGGGAACTAATACCTTTAATAGCCTGAATAATATTGAGGGAATCTCCCTCCAGCCATATTCTTTTAAAATTAAAACTTTCAGCAAGCTGGAGGCATTTTAACATTGCCAGAGCTTCTGCCACATGGTTGTTTTGAACTCCAAAGGGAGAGGCAATTGCAGCAACACAAAAGCCATAAGAGTTTCTAATGACCCCTCCCCCTCCAGCATTCCCAAGATTTCCTTTAGCTGCACCATCAAAGTTCACCTTAACCCAATCATGTAGAGGGAACCTCCACACAACATTATCTCTCCTGCTCTTCATATCAGATTTCCAGACCTCGTGTATTAAATTACATTCAATTAGGATGTTTTTCTCATTATCAGTCATGTTAATATAACTACATTGCTTGTTACGTTTGTGAATGGTATTGATGTTTTCTTTAATAGCCCTACAAATATTTTCAAAAACCACCTGAGAAGAACACTTAGTCTCCCTAAAAATTTTATTGTTTCTCTCCTTCCAGATATGCTAGTAGGTCATAGTAAGGACAAAGGACCAGAGTGTCTTAATCATGGGAAGCTTGGTAGGGAAAATCCATTGCCAGATGACTTCCTTAAAACTATTTTGCATTACCCAATCAACTTTCCATTGCATCCACACTTTACCCCAGATCTCCCAGGTAAAAGAACAATGAGTAAACAAATGATCCATAGACTCAACCTCTTTCTGACATAACTCACACTTATTGGAATCATGAATCCTATTCAAACTAGGTTATCAATGGTAAGAATCTTGTTGTGAGTTGCAAGCCAAAAAAATATGTTAACTTTAGAAATGAGGAATCTATTCCAAATTTTAGTCCATATAGGGTTGCAGGCCTGAGTAACATTTTTTTATAAGTAGAGGCAACAGTAAAATTACCCCTAGGATTACTCTTCCATAGGAACACATCATCAGAATCTTTACTGACAGAAAAGGATAGAAAATCATGTTGGAGCAATGAGAATCCAGCATAAACTACATCAAGTTTGACCCATTCATTCTCCTTCCAATAATTACAGACCATAGAGTCATACCTCCTTTTACATTCTTCAATGAAATGGTTGCAATCCTGGTTAAAAAGAGGCTCATCTTTAATCCGGAAATCCTCCCAAAATCTGATTTTATCACCTTTGCCAAGGACCCATCCAGCTCTAGCTTTAGCAACTTTAAAATATTTGATCATACTATTCCATATAAAAGATCTAGCAGGGATATCTTCATAATAGAGAAGAGAATGAATGGGCTGATTATGTATGTATTTATCAAACCACACCCTACTCCAATATTTCTTAATACCATATGCCCTCCAAATCTATTTAGCTAACAAAGCTTTGTTGAAAGGTTTGAGAGATTTAATACCTAACCCCCCATTGCTTTTAGGAGAACAGACTTTATCCCACGCAACCAAAGCAATCCTTTTCTTATATTCCACACCAGACCAAAGAAATCTTTTCTAAATTCTTTCTAAAGTTTCAACAAATTTGACCGGTATACTAAACAAGCTAAGAGCATAAACAGGCATGTTCTGAGGAGTAGCTTGAAGAAGTTGAAGCTTACCAGCTTGTGATAGCATAGAGTCTTTCCAACCTGCCAATTTTTTGTTGAGTTTATCAATTAAAGAATTTCAGAAAGAATTTGGAGGAGCCAAACCAAGAGGGAGACCCAAATAAGTAGACGAAAGAAACTCAACCTTACAGCCAATTATGTTAGCAATCCTTTGTTGCCTCAATAATGGGGTATTGATGAAGTAAATAGCAGATTTCTCCCAATTAACTTCTTGTCCAGTAGTAAGGGAATAAGATCTAAGAGCACCTTTAAAGGAAGAATCTTCGCTAACAGAAGAATATCCCAACAATATTGTATCATCAACAAACTATTGATGTGTGCAGAAGACATTAGCAGAAGAGGGTTGCAACCCTTTGATGGTTTTATTCTTTTTCAACTTTTGAATCAATCTACTCAAACATTCCATCAAAATAGTGAAAAGAATAGGCGAAATAGGGTCTCCTTGCCTAAGACCCCTTGAAGATTTAAAAAATTTGGGTGGAGATCCATTAATAAGAATAGAAAAATTTGGTGTAGATATCAACTCTCTAGTGATTTTAATAACCTTCTCATCAAATCCAAAGGCCTCCATGATCCTAAAAAGAACCTGTCATTCAACCCTATCATAGGCTTTTGCCAAATCTAGCTTTATGAGAAATCCCTCTTTGTTTTGCAGCATTAAGAGAGTGGATATTCTTATGCACAAGAATAATAGAATCCAGAATATGCCTACCTGGGACAAATCCTTTTTGCTCCTCAGAGATAACAAGGGGAAGAACAGCCAGCAATCTAGAAGTCAAGACTTTTGAGATAATCTTGTAAAAAGAATTACAAAGACTTATTGGCCTAAACTTACCCATAGCATCAGCTCCAGCCACCTTAGGAATTAGAGCAATGAAAGTAGAGTTGATTTCTTTAAGAATTCTTCTTGATCCAAAGAATTCCTTGACAACATTGGTCATGTCATCCCCAACAATGTGCCAATATTCCTGAAAGAAAAACATTGGGAAGCCATCCGGGCCCGGAGTCTTATCCCCTTGAAAGGAGAAAACAGCTTTTTTAATTTCGTCAACTGAAGGGATAGCAAATAATATCTTATTTTGATGAGGTCCAATAATCTTAGGAATATTATCAACCAGGTCTTGCTGCTTAACAATGTCAATTTTCTTGCTACCTGTCAGGAGGTTAGAGAAGAACCTAACAGCTTCATCACCTATGTCATCATCTTTGAGAAGAATTTTGTCATCAACAATTAAACTGGAAATTCTGCTAGCTGCTTTATGCTTCATTGATATCATATGAAATAATTTAGTGTTTTTATCACTGACTTCTAACCAAATAGCCCTAGATCTCTACCTCCAATAAATTTCTTCTCTTGATATAGTGTTGTGTAATTTGGCTAGAACCTCATCTTCTTTAGCCTTGGGGAACATCTTATAACCATCTTTCTAAATTGAGTTTTGAATATGTTCTAATTCCTCCTTCAGCTTCCTCTTGGATTCAAAAATATCTCCAAAAACTTTTTTGTTCCAAATCTTAATAATATCTTTGGTATTTCTTAATTTTTTGGCAACTTTGAACATGGCAGATACATCCACAGTAATATTCCACCATTTGGCAATGGAAGTTTCTAAAGAAGGGTGTGAAATCCATATTTTTTCAAACCGGAATGGAAAATAGTGTTTGCCCTTAATAGAATCAGCAACAAAAGAAATGGGATAATGATTTGATCCTGTTATGTTAATGACAGACAGAGAGCATCTATACTTAAGGACCCAGTCAGGAGTGATAAGGGATATATCTACCCTTACCTGAATAAGATCTCCTCCATCCCTTCGATTAGACCAAGTGTAGGAAGCTCCAGAAAGGTCAACATCAATCAGGGCATTGGCATTGATGAATTCCATAAGATCAATCCTGATATCCAGTTGAGCTTGAGTTCCTCCATATTTATCAATCTCTTGCAAAGGGGTGTTGAAATCTCCCATCAACAGCCAACTGTCCTGGGAAAAAAAACCCCTTTTCTGTTGGATTTTGTCCCAAAACTTACTCCTAGTAGTTTTAGAATTTGGAGCATAAATGTTGGTGACCACCCATTCCTGTCCTTCAGCAATGCATTTAACTCTCATAGAAATGATATTACCATCTTCATCAATCAGATCTCCATCAATAGTTTTCTTATTCCAAAATATGGCTACCCCACTAGATGCCCCATTCAAACTACTACCACAAACACCCCCCTATTTAAAGAAGTTTAATTTTTCAACTTTTTCCTTAATCATTTTAGTTTCCTGAACCAAGATGATGTCTGGCTTATGATCTCTAATAAAATTCCTTAGTACATCCTGTTTATGGAGACCATTTAGGCCTCGTATGTTCAAGGAAATTACCTTCATTTGGAAACCTAGGAGCAGGATTCCTAAATGGTTCGCTACCTTCCATCAGCTATATTTTGTTTACTCTTCTGGTCCCTGTGCCACTTCATAGTTTTACATCCCTACAGGGATTTGGAAAGACCAATATCCGCCTTAGACCTGGTTCTAGTTTTAACCCCATTAGAACAACCTGTCCTCTTGTTTTTTCTTTTTTCCCACTCCTATTATCTCTTCGTCATCTTCATATTTATATGTAGACTTCTTACTATTCCAAGGTTCTCCTATTCTCTGATAAGAGGTGGGCAATTCAGTTCCAACACTCTGAAATAGAGAGTTAAGGTTAACCTGAGGTGATCTGAACTGGGTCTTTTTTTTAATGACAACATCTAAACCTTCAAAGTCCTTTGGACACACTTTATTACTTTCCTTTTCTGTATCTTTTAGAGCCTCATGTTGTGATTCATTTATATCACCAATCTCACCATCTTCAAGAATTTCTTCTATACTTACATCTTCTTCCTCTTGAATCTGTAAAAATTCAAATCCATTGATTGTTTTGACTTCAAATACATTATCTTCATCCTTTCTAATTTCCTTCGGAATAGTATCCTTGGAAGGACTAGCTTTCCTATCATCCTTTGTTATATCTTTTGAGTTACTAGGAAGTCCACTTCCTCCTTTCACTCTACCCTCCTCATTTTTGTTCATCTTCTCTTTCCATATCTGTTTAACATGATTTTTATGCTTCTGAGCATTCTTGGGGTTACTTGGACAAGCCTTTGCCCAATGTCCAGCTTTTTTACAAGAGAAACACACAAAAGGGAGGGACTCAAACTCTATAACTTGTTCCCACTTCCCTAGCTTAGAATTTATTTTGATTGAGCTAGGAAGGTCCATATCCCGTGAGATATTAACCCATATCCTCGCATACACCAGCCTCTTTCATTTTATTGTCATAGAATCTATAGCCACAAGCTCCCCGAAGGAGTTAGCAATGCTTGAGAACACATCCTCCAACCAAAATTCAAGTGACAAACTAGGCAACCACACCCAGACCAGAGCAGATTCAAAAAAG
Organism: Cryptomeria japonica; assembly: GCF_030272615.1. Lineage (NCBI taxonomy): Eukaryota > Viridiplantae > Streptophyta > Pinopsida > Cupressales > Cupressaceae > Cryptomeria > Cryptomeria japonica. The sequence continues at coordinate 515,310,833 of NC_081408.1, read as the reverse complement.
GAATCATTGAGCTCCATATTTGGAGACCATTTTCTTAAGGATAAAGAAGATTTCCCAAACATTCAGGGTCCTCCACTCAGAGCCATTTCCAAATCTTCCCCACAAGAGAAGGAAAAGACAAAGAATCCCCTTGACAGGGCTGAGACATCAACCTGTCCTTTCAACCTCCATTTTCTCTTAACAAAAGACCTAACGACTTCAATATTAGGTCTTGGTCCAACAAATTTTCCCACTAGAGAAAAAGCCATTAGAGAAATATTGTGGTCTATGACCACATCTGGTACTGCAATAGCTAATCTGCCTATCTTTCTATCAGAAATATCTTCCACATAGGGAAAATACTATTTACCAATGGGTTTGTTTGCAAATAAGTTGTTCTAGGGTTTGAGAACCTTCACCTCGGCCGTCTTTTCCAACTCAACGTTCAAGATCTCGAGACCCAAATTTGAAGAATATTCAATATTTTTAAAGACAAGAGGAGTGTCCCCATCCTTTCGAGCATCTCATAATCCACCGTAGATCCCAAAGAGACAAGTTGTCCTTGAGTTGCAGAGGCAGCAGAACCAGAGGAACCAGCCGCATTGTTCCCTCCATTCACAGAATTCAAATTTCCCTCCAGCTACGCTATTCCAAGGGAAATCAGATTTTAATCCCTAGGAAGGTTATATTTTAAATGAATGGAGCTATTCAAACACTTAGATGTGATTTAATAAATAATCTTATTAACCAAATTAAAGTAATGTTGTTAGCCCTAAGGAAGGTACCTTTAATTTGTTTCGGAGAACTATTCTCCATTAGGTGCAATGTAAAGCAATGGCTTAAGGGGTTAATTTACCCCACATAGACAACGTACGTTACACGTTTCCATTTTAATTAAATTTTAAATAAAAAATTTAATCGCTCACATTGATGATCACATTAAGTTGACACTAGGATAATCAAGTTAGTAAAACTTAGTGAGAAACCACGTCTTCACATTACGTAAACTCAAGTAATTAAGCCATCTTTTAAAAAAAAATGTTGTTGTGTTTTTGCCCTAAAGTATGGGCACTACAAAGATGTCTCCTCTTAATTCTCCTCTTTCTACACCTCCAGTATTGGCAGCTATTCAGTCACCTCCACCTACTAGTTTGACAGAGTTTTTGGCTTCTTTGAATGCTACCTCAGATTCTCTTCAGCGGGTTCATTCTTGTCATCCTAATGAGTGAGATATCATCCTATCAGACATTTATCATTTGTTTGTTGAATCTCTTCTTTATCATAATGTCAACATTGAGGACACATGTCATCTCTCTGATGTCAACTCATATCAAGATTCATATTCTTTTGGTTTGGATTCTTTTGCTCTCTCTCAACCACTCCATGCTACTACCTTGATTCACATCCGAACAAATCTGATACTTTAGTGGTCGATGTTCTTGAGTCTTTTATGGTAGAGTCATAGTTCTGATTGGAGAAATGTGAGTATTTTCAAGAACCATTCATCTTGATTCCTTCATACATTTCACTTGAGTGGGAATTCAACAATTTGATAGCTTGAGGTTTCTATCTTCCAAAAGGAAGAGGCATCATTTGTTGCAGAGGAACCTATTATAGTATTCACCATGCTACATTTTGTATTGATATTCTTTCTCTTCTTTGTGGAGGCACAAATGGGCTCTATCTATTCGTTTAAGCATAGAAGTTACTATGTAGGGGGGGGCGGGGGTTGTTCCTCTTTCCTCTTTCCTTTCCTTAGGCTTTTGTCTCCTTAGTTAGACTTAAGGGGGGGTGTTAGTGCACATAAATCAGTTTTTTCCTCCATGTTTTATGGGATTATTATTGTGGATTTCTATCTTGACCCCATGACTTGGATAAAACTATTTTTTGCTTAGTTGTTAAGCTAACTAAGGAATGTCTCTATTTTTTGCTTTGACAAAGGCTCTATATATTTTTTAATTCATTTGTGAACCAATGAATCAGTTTTCATTCTTATTGCTCTCAATTTTATTTTTTTTCTTTATCTACAAGTTGTGGTCTTACTTTTCCATCTAGATTCTTACTGTGCAGGTTTAGATAAAATTTTACAACAATAAGGTTTGTCATGAATACATGACTGTGATCTAGCATTTGGCATTTTCCAAAAGAGACCAGCTAGAGATATTAAGCATGGAGTGGAAGGTACAAAGAGATTGTGAAGATAGAAATATACTGACAATAATAGACATAGAGATATTGCCAACTTTTGAGTATGAAGGATAACCTATATGTAGACAGTTATAAAGATATACACCTTGTATTGTGTAAGAAAAGGGCATGGATAATCCTATGTGGACAGACTTAAAGCATTGAAAAATGTCATAAAATGCAATGAAGAGAAGTGGCAACCCCTTACAAAATAAGAACAAGACGGGATCTTTGAAGGAGATGACAATCACAAAGAAAGAGTTTGAGTATAGTCCATTGATAGGTTATACTATCACAACCTTGAGTATAAGAGTGAATAAATATTTAATTGATGGAATTATACTATGAAGGATAATCCCAGTAGCCCCTCAAGATATGACATCAATGCAAAGAAAGCCAAGGAATCTATGATTGTGAGCTCAAAATATTGTCTTAAAGAATGAAGTCATGAAAGTGAAGACTTAATGACAAAATAAATATGCATGTGATGGTTTCAAAGCAATTAGGATTGTCATGGTGCAATAATAATGAGTATGACAGTGGAAAAGGACTTACCATCAAATAAGGAAAGAGTGGTCATAGTCATACCTACAACACACAATGGTATGAGAACTCCAAGAGAAGACATGCTAAAGGAAAGTGATTTTGCATGAGTGAAAGGTTAGTCTACAAGCACTTCATTATCCAGAACAGTCATAAGAGAACATTGAGAGAAGATTGAAGAGTATAAGAGGGACCTTAGTATTTGAGGAGGTCTAAATCTATAAATGCATAGTACATTGATGTTGCTAAAAGATATGAGAATATTGAGAGCTAGCAAAACTATGACAATCATGAATAGTGGTAGAAAATGGTGGTTAACGATACTTTATGAGGTTTGTAAGTAAAGAGAGGACCTTGTTATGATAGTATTGGAAATTTATGAAGCCATAAGAAAAAGATAGTATGAGTACAATATAGTGAGAAGCATAGTACGGCAAGAATATTATCATAAGACAATAATGGTAGATCACTATCAAGAATAAAAGAGAAATGGTTTCAATCACACGGGGACAGCCAAAAGGATAGGCCTAGGCAGTTTGCATCATGGGAACAATCCTATAGTTGTTAATGTGACAGTCTATGATAGGTCATAGATAATATTACATGCAAAAGATACAGTAGCATGAGACAAAGAATGCATGAAAATAAGACAATCATTCAAAGACATCATAGAAAAGAATATGTACATTATAGTGGCAGAAAGCATTGTTTCAAAAGAAGGACAATCATGCTATTAGCATGACATCAATATAAAGACAAACATAGAGGATAGTAAAAGAAGTTTGTGCTAAGACTTTAGAAGTCAAAGGATAGCAATCTACTAGAAGATGATAGTGAAATAGAGTAAAGAGATTGCAACATGCATTGAAGTAGCTAGTCATGGGCACCATGATAAAAGTCATGAAGTTAGTGAACCACAAAATCAAAGTGAAACCTTGATAGTCATGAAGGTTAAAAAGGCATATTTATCACTCATAAGTGTCATCGACATGTGTGAATATGCCCAATGGATATATATGCATTGAAAAGGTAGTTTGAAGTTGTTACGATACATTTTGGAGTTGTTGGAGGGCTCTTAAATGTTCTTTTTCTATTTCATCTGACCTTAAAGTCTTTCTAAACTTTGAAAGAATGGAAAGGGAACATGTCCTATTATTTGGAAAGCTGGTAGGACACTTTGTCAAGGTGGAATGGGAATATAGGAGAACTAAGAGTAGATATTGTTAGTTTTGATACTTAATGTAAAGGGCTGATGCCAATAGCTAACAAGATGAGAGGGGGGGGTGAATCATACAAACTTAAACTTCCATAAAATCAACAGATTCAACCTTGGTAACTTATACTTCAACAACTTAACCAAAAACTACTAAACCTGCAAACTTATGAACACATAATCATAATAACACTCATAACACCAGATTTAACGTGGAAACCCATATAGGGAAAAACCACTGTGGGATTTCGGACCCAATAATAAATATACTCTTCTAGAGTATGCTTGATTAAAAGCAAATCCTATTAAAGATTAAAAACACATTGCTAGATGTGACCCGGTTAAGGAATTTCCCTCAGATTTGTTAGGATCTTCACTTTGTTAGAAGTGACCTTGTTAAAGGATTTCAAACATTCACTTAGAATGTTACCTTGCTAGAGGGTTTACATATAAGGCTGTTAAGTCCACTCGGTTAAGAGATTTTCTATCACTTACAAAATAACAGTAATAAAAATCTATCTGCAACTTCACATCTAAAATGCTAAAGCAGATTCTTATTTGCTCAAAACAATCTAGTCATAGGACTTATCTTGTCCCTCTACTAGGCTTTCTACTCTGTTATTCAAACAGGTCTTCAAGCTTCTGTGCTCCGTAATCACTATGTAGCATCCCTGTGCATACACTTGCCCGCATACATTGTTTATTAACAATTTCTTATTTATAAACAATTGCTAATTGCTAAATCTCCTTGATCACATTTCCCATGATCAATCTTAGCCATCAGATCTTCAAACTTGACCAGGTTCAATGTATCCTTCCAATCTGAAAATGTTTTACCTTACCCCGGGACTTGCATTCCCTTCTTGGAACTTGCATAAGGTTATTGCGGTTCAATCTACACTGTAGATCTTCCTGCCGATTTTCCTTTGCCATAGATCCTTAACAAACTTCATACATGACATACCAATCATGTATACATCTCCAGCTAATCATTGTCCTTCATTCAATAATGCTTTTATCCATTCCATGCGCACTATCATAACTTGGTAAATACTAAACTTTACTTGGTAGACATTTCGCCTTCATTAACCGATATCGATAACCTTAGGGTTTACCGACTAGGTTCATTGCTCGGTTGCATAGTATAGTATTAACCTTACAATCAACATTATATGTAGGATATCAAAACAATCTAAACATCATGATCTCATCATTGTCTAACTCGGTAATAGTTGCCCATTGAATAACTTATTCCTCCCTTTATTCATCACATTCTTTCTATGTCTTTTACCGACATCTTAATTCTCTTCTAATCAATCTTCTCAAGATATGGCAACATCATACTGAATCAGATAATCAATTTCTTGACATCAATGACAAAATAATGTTATAAAGATAGTTATCATCCTTCTTCAGTTATATCAATAATTTTCAACAACCTTCTCAATATCCTTATTGAATATCAACAATCTTTCTTACTGTAATACCAACAGATATAGGGTAGTTTGGGGTAGTTTTGACCAAGTTTGAAGACTATTCAAGCATCTAGGGGGCACCTACAACCAACAAGGCAAGCCACTAGACTTCTTTTTTAACACGCGTTCCTAAGTTGTAGTAAGTTGTTGCATAGTTATAAAGCATAGTTTTAGGTCTCTTTTTTAGTTAGTTTTTATCATCATAGGCATACATTATAACCTAAAATAAGGTTCTCTTGGCTTTACTATGAAAACATATTCTTTTCAAGATTTGTACAGTTGTTTTAAGCATCTTTTCTCAATTAAATTCTATTATTTTACCTTCTTATGGGCTGTTATCTTGTGTGAAATTTTATAATTTTTCAAATCCTCTAATGCATATCTCATTTTAGCACCTTAAGTAGAAAAATACATGATCATTCTAGGTTATGATTTGTGTAATGAATATAATCAACTTGTAGTTGTGAAAAGATTTTTTTCCTTCAAAACTCTAAAAGCATTCAACCTTCTTATGAACTATCAATGCATAAACATGTAAAAAACTATGAGTTGTGTAACCAAACAACTAAATTCTTGAAACTATCGTGCATCAAATAGTAAGTCTAAGTTCTGAAACTCATTTGGTGCATCATAGTAGGATTATATGTTTCATTTTATGTTTTTCCTTTTCCCTTTTCCTAGCAAGTAAAGTCTTTTTAGGTGAGCTCAAAGGGGACTAGACCTCTCTGGAGGTTGGTCTCAAGCATCAGATCCCACACTCTATGAGACCATCTAATGTGTCACAAGGTTGTTGAGTTAATATCTCAATAAAGGGTGCAAGCTTTTGTGATAACAATTATTTAAACTTTGCTTAAAAAATAATGAATTGTCTCAAAACTACAATATTGAACTGTTACAAATTGTAGTATATTGTTGTGGGAATGAAATGAAAGATGTAAAATTCCTAAAACACACAACAACAACAACAACAAAAAATTCAATTAATTTAGTTAAGATAAATTTAATATGGGAAATTTTTAACTTGAAAAGAGTAAGGGATATTCTTTTTTTTTTCCATTGTTGTCTTGCAATACTACAAGCCAATTTATATTTATATTTTTACAGGTAAGTTGGAATTATTATTGCATCTTATTGGATGGTGTTATAGATTGACATACATTAAATTATAATGAATGCAACATCACTTATTTTTGGGTTTAGACACCAACCAACAATGAAAACAATAGAAATGTTGTTAAGGTTGAGTAATAATTTTTTTGCTAGGTTGATTTTCTTTCTATTAAATGAGTAATCATGGGATAAATTTGATAGTCACATTTCTCCAAGGTTGCATTCAATTAATTTTAAAATATATATAGCTTAACCAAAACTATACCACATAGCTTATAAATTGCTAATTGGAGGAATATATGCTACATATGGAAAATTCTAATTGGATAGGTTAAGGAGAAGAGTGGAAAGCTAAACAAGATTATTCTCAAACGAAAAGGGCTAATTTTTTATGAGTTTTTTTCATTAGAATTTTATTATTTCATAGTACATGACACTATAGTAACATTATATTTACATGACATCAACACAACAGAGTAAAAATATAAATGTGTTTAGTTATACTATTTTATAAAGAGAATATCAATGTTTTTGATTAAGGAAAATCAGGTTTTAAGGGACCCGAAACCCACTTACAATACGAAAGATGAGCAAGAAAGAAATAGGAGAAGATAAGACCAAGACAAAATAGCTGCAAAAGACCAGCACAAAAACCAACAGCTAGGACAAAAGGACAGCAAGGAGCCAAAGAGAATATCAATGTTGAATAGTGTCAAAATATTTATTTTAAAAACAATAATACAGAGTTAAAATATATTTTTTGGATTAAATAATATATATATGTTACAATAATTCTTCATTTTAAATATAAACAAATATGTCTACACATTGTGGGGTTGACCCCTCGGTGTGATGGTGAAGTCATGGAAATGTTAATATTGTCACAAAGGTTCAAAACCCATAGATGATGGAGAGAGGAGGATGAAGAAGAGAAGGTGAATGTGAAGGAAGAAGGAGGAGGAGGAGGTCGTATAAGTGGAGGAGGAGGAGGAGGACATGTGTTAATATTGGGGATCAGGTCCCCTGATTATGGCCTCACTTGGAGCAAGGGCCAAGCTAAAAATCCTTGCACTTCATTGGTAAAAAAAAAAGATGTTGCACGTTATCCTTTATAAGTTTGTGGCTCAACTAAACTTATAAAAACATTACAATTTACAATGACTAAACAATTGGATTTGCATTAGATACATTTTGTTCTTTTTAAATTACACTTCTAAATTGATTTTATGTTGCTGGTAGTATCTTCCAGTCAACTTTCTCGTGCCTCATCCTCCTATTCCTTGAACTATAAATATAAAATTTGGTAGGAGTTGGGTATCTTAATATATAAAGTTTTGGCATACTATAATGTTGTTATTTTGAACCCAAGATATATGTCACTAATATTTAGTCTTCTAATTGACAATATGATGGGTGACCCTTTTAATAATGATGTATTTTTTAGGGAAAGACCATTGTAATTATTGATTTATTGTTACACCTTGTATTTGTCCATTCATCTAAAAAAATTCCCATTTTCACATATTGGTCATCTCTGTCCTTTTAGTCTTGTTTTACTTATCCAAAATTTGCCGACTCCTCCTACTAGCCTTGAACTTTATGTAAATACTTACTCATATCCCTTTTAGTCTTGTTTTACTTATCCAAAATTTGTCAACTCCTCCTACTAGCCTTGAAATTAATGTAAATACTTAATCATATAGATTGAATATATTAACTTAGTGTTATCTTTATGTATTTTTTATATGATGATAAGAGAGATAATCAAACTTCTTCTAAGTTCCCCTTCTTTCTTCAAACTTTTAGTCCCATTGCCTTGTATCTTCTACCCATGCTTCCCACTACTTGTTAGTCCTTGTAGAATGTTAAGAATTGGTCATTTAATCATCAAGAGGGTTTTGCTCTAATGACCTATCGAATTTCCAAAAATATAAATAAAAAATTGTTTAGGATTCACACCAACTATTTTTTTGAGAAAGATATAAATTCACGATAAATCAAGTCATGATTTTTCTTAGTTGACCAACCCCCTTGCACCATATAATCACCATACCAATTCATGTGTAACTCTTTCCCCTTATAGAAGGTGATGAATTGAAGGTACTCATGGGTAATTCTTATTGGTCAAGAAACTAATCTTACCCAATCTAAGAACGATAGTCATGCAACAACCAGTAACAGGTAAAAACCTTAATGGAAACATAAATTTATCATATAGTTTGGGGTTCTAAATGAAATTTGGTGATTATGTATGATACATGATAGAACACTATTAGTGAAGTCTTGCACAAAATATTAGCCTTTCATGATGAAAATAGGGAATACAACTAAGAGGGGGGGTGAATTAGTTGTCACCAAACTTACATCAACTTACTTTAATTTGAGATCTGATAATTAATAGTGAATGAATAAATCAACAACACAATATGAAAACACATAACACCAATATTTTTGATGTGGAAAACCCGGTCAAGGGAAAAACTATGGTGGGAACCTACCCACAATAACATGATACCCTGTTAGAAGTATATGAAATATTACAATGGCAGCTCACTGCTCAAAAACAACAAAGGGAAACAACCTTGGGAAGACTCATTATCTTACAAACACATTTGGATTACATCTAAAAGATCATGAATTAATAAAATAGCATCTCCTCATGCCTAGTTCCAGTTTTGGTTAAGCACATATAACTTCTTTTCACAATTATGCTCTGCCTCCAAAAGATCAATACATTATTTGCACATACACTAATCCACAACACACTCAATTACAAAGATATTACATTTACTTATACATGACATCGACCTTGGACCAATATCAGCAAGGTCAACTCAACACATATCTCCTAATTACAAATATATAACCATACATGCTACAATATCACATGCAGACCAAAACAATGTTGGCTAATATATAGCATAGACCTAAATCACCACCTTGAATATAAAACACCTCCAATAATTATGCATCGAACATCTGCAACACTCTACAATCATCATGTCAGACAAGAACATGAAGAACACCACCGAACCAAAGAAAATCATCAATAACGCGCTCACCGATCAATGTGAACCACCAAGATGAATAGCACATGATCTAGAAACATCCACAAGCATCATGAATTACCACAACAACATCCACACAAACTCAAATTACTATAATTATCGTTATCATCATACCAAACTTCAAGAACAATAACTGAGCTTATTGTCAACCTGGAAAAATCACTTGCGAAGCTCCAAACCATGAACCACTTGAATTGAGGACACACATCAATGTCCCAAACATAATTCCAAATCTGCAAATCAAGATATTACAATGCATAGAAATGCAGATCAAAATACTAAACACTGGCAACGCTGAACACCTGAAAAACTAGCCACAACACAGATACTCATAACTTACTCAAATCTTCATGCAGACCTCTAACACATGCATTGAATCAACTAGATATATCACTCTACAAACCCTTTAATCCACAATCACTAATCATCAATATACAGCATAAACCAACTAACTGAACTTCACTACATCACTTCACTAGACTCTGAGAAAATATGTTGAGATCAATAAACTCGAAGATATCTCATAAGCACATATTTGTAGCACTCACTCAGAAATATCCAACAATCTCCCCCTTTGTCATTGATGGCAACATATGATATGAAAAATAATCAATGTCAAATAAATCAGCAACTCTCTTAGATAACTCTCTCCCACAATAATATTCTCTCCCCTTGAAATCACTATCATTTTTTCATATGAATATCTCCCCCTTTTGACATCAATGACAAAGACACATATTTTCAAACACAGAATCTCACAAATCTAAACATCTGGCTACTCCCCCTGAGTAGCAGCCACCACTCATCAATCTGCACCGTAAAATATGACTGTGAAATGCACCAGACTGATGCATACCAATGTACCTTAGTTCTAATCTAGAGGGGGTAATCACCCCTAGCTTCTCTCTGAGATACTCAAAAGTATCCTTAGGCAAAGGCTTCATGAAATTTTTTGTAGTTTGCTCCTTGGTGGATACATATTCCAACCTGATTTCTTTCTCATTTACCTTCTCTCTCATAAAATGAAACTTGATAGATATATGCTTAGTCTTTGAATGCAACATCAGATTCTTTGAAATGTTTATAACACTTGAATTATCTCAATAAATAGCAATAGGCTCATCATACACAATTCCAATATCTTTCAACATTTGCTTCATCCAAACCACCTGTGTATAATTGTTAGCAGCAGCAATATATTCTGCCTCTACAGTAGATAAAGAAATAGAATTTTGCTTCTTACTCAACCATGAAACCAATCTCTTACCCAAGAAAAATTCACCACCACTAGTACTCTTCTAGTCATCAACATCTCCTGCCCAATCAGCATCAATAAAGACACTCAAAGTAAAATAATTATCCTTAGGATACCATAAACCACAAAGACACTCAAATTAAAATCATTATCTTTAGCATGCCATAAACCAAAATCAACGGTTCCTTTCAGATATCTAAAGATTCTTTTAACAACAATAACATGAGATTTCTTAGGATCGGCTTGCAATCTAGCAACAAGACAAATAGCATTCATGATATCTGGTCTATTCTAAGTTAAATACAACAATCCACCAATCATAGATCTATATCTAGTTTGATTTCCTTTAGAGAAATCATCATCCTTAGTCAACTTACATCCGATCACCATAGGAGTACCAACTAGCTTTGAATCTTCTTGTTAGTTAAATGAGAGGGGGGGGGATGAATCAGATAAACTCACAATACAATGATCTATCCAGATTCAACCTCGATAGAACTTACTTGATATGCAACTATGACTGTAAATCATTCAAACTCATAAACTGATAAACTTGAAACATCAAAACACAGTTAACACCAAATTTAACATGGAAACCCAAATTGGGAAAAACCACTGTGGGATTTCAGACCCACAAAGAAAATATACTCTTCTAGAGTATGCTCAGTTAAAAGCCAATCATGTTAAAGATTACATAACACATTGTTATATGTGACCCAGTCAAGGGATTTCCCTTAGATCTATCAGAATCTTGCACTTTGTTAGAAGTGACCTTGTCAAAGGATTTCAAACACTTAATTAGAATGTTACCTTGCTAGAGGATTTACAAATAAGACTGTTAGGTCCACTCGGTTAAGAGATTTCCTATCACTTACAAAAATAAATAACAGTAATAAAATATATCTGCAACTTCACATCTGAAATGTTATAGAAGACTCTATGTGCTCAAAATAATCTTGTCATAAGACTTATCTTCCTCCTTGTTGGGCTTCTCACTCTATTCTTCAATCAGATCTTCAATCTTTTGTACTCGGTAATCACTTCAGCAGCATCATTGTTCTTCTATTTACCCACATTCATTGTTCATCAACTATTCCTTATTTATAAGCAATTCCTAACCACTTAATCTCCTTAATCACATTTCCCATGATTAATATTAGCCATCGGATCTTCAAACTAGACTAGGTTCATTGAATCCTTCGAACTGAAAAATGTTTTATCTTGCCTTGAAACTTGTATTCCTTCCTTGGTACTTGTGCTCAGTTATGACCGTTCAATTTGTGTTGTAAATCTAACTCTTGAATTTTCATTGTCATTGATCCTTAACAAACTTCTTGCACGACATTCCAATCTTCTATAAATCTCCAGCTCATTGGCATCCTTCATTTAATAATATATTTATTCATCCAATGCATTTTGTTACTACTCGGTTGATACTCGGTTAATTCTAAACTTTACTCGATAACTTCTTTCTTCTTTAACCGACACTGATAACCTTGGTGTTTACCGACTAGCTCCTTTCTCAGTAAAATAGAACAGTATCAAACCTTTACTCATTTTGTTACATGAAATCTTTTCTCCTTCTTATTCACTCTTCGAATACACATATATAGGATATCAAAACAATCAAAATAACATAATCTCATCACTGTCTAACTCAGTAATAGTTGCCCATTGAATAACTTATTACTCCCCTTCATTTTCTCATTCTTTCAGTGTCACTTACCAACATCTTTATACTCATCAAAACATACTCTTTAAGATATGGCAACATCATACTGAATTAGAAAATCAATTGCTTGACATCAATGACAAAATTATATTATTAAGACAGTAATCATCCTTTATCAATTATATCATCAATCTCCTACAACCTTCTCAATATCATCATACCAACAAACTTATTGTAATATCAACAATCTCCCCCTTTGGCATTGATGGAAATACCAACTTGATTTATTCCAATTGATTTGGACTATTGGTATTCTTCTCCTGTTATCCTTGAGCTGTAAACTTCTCCTGTAATCTTCTCCCCCTGTCATTAGTCTTCTCCCCCTTTGACAACAATGCCAAAAGTAAAACTAATCCATGATTACTTCCCCTGTGAAGTAATTTCTTTGTTGTTTAAAACATATACAAATGTATCATCTCAGTCTCAGTCAAGGCATCTTGTCTTCATTCACTGTTTCCTGCACAACTTTAGGCAACCTCCTAAAGTGTGTAAATTAGCATCAACTCACATATAGTATTTTGTAGAGTCATGGAATTGATGCTTTCACCAAACTCTATCAGTGAGTACTAGATAGGGGTAGGACCCCTAACATACTTCTGAGATACTCAAAAGTGTCCCTTAGCAGTGGCTTTGTGAAGATGTCTGCTATTTGTTCCTTTGTGCTAACATATTCCAGCACAACTTTCTTTTCTTGAACTTCTTTTCTTAGATAATGATACTTTATAGAAATATGTTTTGTCTTAGAGTGCATTACCAAATTCTTTGAAATGTTAATAGCACTTGTATTATCACAAAATATAGTTACTGGTTTGGTAACTGTCTCATTCATACCTTCCAACAGTTGTTTGATCCATGCTATATTGGTACAATTCAATGTTGCAACGACATATGCAACTTCAGCAGTTGACTATGAAATGCATCCTTATTTCTTGCTAAGCCAACTCACTATTCTTTCTCCCAAAAAGAAAGCTCCACCACTTGTGCTTTTCCTATCATCAATATTTCTTGCCCAATCAGCATCAGTATAGACTTTTAAGTCAAAATCATTCTTCTTTTTATATAGTAAACCATAATCTTCAGTGCCTCTCAAGTATTTGAAAATTCTCTTGATTGCTATCATATGGGTTTCTTTGGGATCTGCAGAAAATCTTGCAGCTATACCTATTACATGTGCTATATCAGGCCTGTTATGAACTACATATTGCAACTTTCCAATCATAGATCGGTAAAGTGTCTCATCAATAGATGCAGATTCATCATTCTTTGTTAGTTTACAATTAGTAGTCATAGGAGTACTTACAGATTTAGAATCCTCCATTCCAAATTTCTTCAAGATTTCCTTTATATACTTGAATTGAGTAATGAAAATCCCATTTTTCAGTTGAAGTATTTGTAAACCTATAAAATACTTTATTTCACTAATTAATGACATCTCAAATTCTTTGCACATTTCATTTCCAAAGTTCTTGCATAAAGAATCATTTCCACAAAAAATAACATCATCAACAAATATGGTTGAAATCAGTATTCCATTATCCTCATCATTCTTCATATACATGTTGTTGTTTTCACTAGTCCTCATAAATCCAATCTTTATTAAGTAGGAGTGCAACATTTCATACCATGCTCTAGGTGCTTGCTTTAGGCCATATAAAGCTTTGTTCAACTTACATACCTGGTCTTTATTCTTCTCTTCAATAAATCCTTTAGGTTGTTCAATATAGAATTCTTCTTCTAGTATACCATTCAAAAATGCAGATTTAACATCCATTTGATATACCTTGAAATTTTTGTAAGCATCATATGCCAACAATGTTCTCACTCCCTCAAGTCTTGCCACAAGTGCAAAAGTCTCACCATAGTCTATTCCTTCTTCTTGAGCATAACCTTTGAAAACTAGCCTTGCTCTATTCCGAATGACCTCACCTTTTTCATTTAGCTTATTTCTGAAAAATCCACTTTGTACCGATTACATTTTTCTCTTTTGGTCTTGGGACCAGTGTCCATGTTTCATTTTTCTTGATTTGTTCAATCTTTTCTGTCATTGCATTCACCCAATCTTCATTGCTTAATGCCTCTTTTACTATCCTCGGTTCAAACTTGGATATCAGACATGTGTTTTGTCTCAGTTTGTTCCTTGTCATCACTAGAGCATCCTTATCTCCTATAATCTGACTTGATTTATGATTTCTTCTGACATATTTTGCTAATATAGGCTCGGTAGGCTATGTATGATCTTCTTCATCACTCGATAACTGAGTATTTTCTTCATCGGCTTTCTCGGTTAGACTTCTCGGTTGTATATATACAAACTCTTCATAATCTTCTGGTTCTTTGGAATTTCCTTCATCATTCCTTTCTGCAAATTCATCAATTTTCACATTTGCACTTTCCACTATTTTGTTAGATGATTTGATCAGACATTTAAATGCTTTACTCCTAGAGGAATAACCAAGAAATGTTCCTTCCTCGCTTTTCTGATCAAATTTTCCATTTCTGTCATCTTTGTGAACATAACATCTACTTCCAAATATTTTTAAATAACTTATATTAGGTTTCTTGTCATACCATATTTCATACGGTGTCTTCATAGTTCCTTTCTTCAGTTGTACTCGGTTCAAGGTGTAAACTGTAGTGCTTATTGCTTCTCTCCAAAATATTTGAGGTACTCTCTTTTCTATCATCAAGGTTCTGGCACAATCTACAATTGATCTATTTCTTCTTTCAGCTATCCCATTTTGTTGTGGTGTTCTCAGTGTAGACACTTGTCTCTTTATACCATGATCATTGCAAAATAAGTTAAATTCATCTGAAATGAACTCTCCTCCTCTATCAGATCTTAGACATTTCAACTATCTTCCTGTTTCATTTTCAACTCTAGCCTTATACCATTTGAACATTTGAAAGGCTTATGATTTCGCTTGTAAAAACATAACTGACATCATCCTTGAGTAATCATCCACAAATAATATGAAGTATTTATCACCATAATAGCTTTGAACTTTCATAGGACAACAAAGATCAGTGTGTACAAGATCGAAAATTCCTTTAGAAGTGTAAGACTTACTTGTAAAGCTTGATTTTGTCATCTTACCCATCTGGCATCCTCGGCATATTGCATTCTTAGGTTTTTCCAAGCTCGGTAGACCTCTTACACGGTGCTTCTTACTTATTTTGATCAGGTTATCAAAATTTACATGACAAAACCTTTTATGCCATAACCAGGTATCTTCTATTTTTGCATACAGACAATTGTTCTGAGTTGAGTCAAGATGAAATGTATTACCTCTTGTTTGAGTCCCGGTAGCAGCCAACTTTCCATGTTTATCATGAACTTTGACAATTCCTTTTTGAAATTCTATTCAATATCTTGTATTGTTTAGCTGTGCTACACTCAACAAATTGTATTTCAAACCTTCAACCCAATATACAACATCACATTTAGCATTGTCAAGAAGTGTGATAGAACCTTTACTTTTCACAAGACATGGTGCATCATTACCAAATCTTACATAACCTCCATCATAATCTTCTAATTTAACAAACTTGTGTTTATCACCTGTCATGTGATGTCAGCATCCACTATCTATGATCCAAGAATCATTATTATTTATGTGTGATATTAAGGCTTTTTCTTCATACCTTTCTTCATTTGGTCCATCTTTGATAGCCACATATACAACTTCCTCTGTCTCAGTCCCATCAGATTTTTCATCATTGGATTCCTCATCAGCTACTAGGCATGTCTTTCTATCTCCCCTTCTGAAGTCTTGGTGCCCTCTGTATTGGTTGTCTTTCTATCTGTCATCTTGGTATTCTCTCTTTTCACTAGATTCTTTTTTAGGACAGTTAGAAGCCATATGTCCAATTTTATCACAGTTAAAACATTTTAAAGGTAACTTTCCTTTATACTTACCTTTGCCTCTTGGTAACCTTCTGGCCAATAATGCTTCAAACTCTTCTTACTTTCTGATTTCCATATAGTTTGTGTACTTCTTCCATGTTTTTACAAAATCTCTCACTTGCTCCACTGTAATTTCCTTCAGCATACTTATACATTCTATCATTGTAATCATTAGATTCACCAAGATGAAAAGAACTGAATGCAGATTCAACTTTGTTTACCGAAGACCCACTGTTATCAAAATTACTCAACTCAAAAGCATGTAGCTTACCGATAGTAGCATCCAAAGAGACTGGCATGTTTGGTATAGACCTTAATTCATTAATTGCAGATACTCGAATGGCATAAGCAGGTAGAAGTGTTCTCAGCAACTTACTTGTTACATCCTTTTCTTCAATAGTTCCTCCTGCTCCTTTGATTTGATTGATAGTTTCCTTTAACCTTGTATTGTATTGGATTATGTTCTCACCTTCATTAATTCTCAGGGATTCAAGTTGTCCTCTTAGACTGTCTACTTTTTCTCTTTGAACATGTTCATCACCATCATACACAGGTGTAAGCTTATTCCACATAGCTTTGGCATCATTACAACCTTCTAGATCATTAAACTTTGAGTTGGTCAATGCTGATGTTATTTCAATCATTGCTTGAATATGTTCTTGCTTTGCCTTTATTTCTTCCATTGTCATAGGGTAGGTGCTAGGTGCAGTGTAATCATTTTCTAGATAATATGTTGCATATTCTCCAATTCCTGATAAGTGCAGCTTCATCCTTTTTTGCCATGTGGTGAAACTTGACTTGTTCAACTTTGGTGCATCCCTTTTATACATCTTCGGATCTTGCCTCAAGTTCCTTTAAACTTTTCTTTTGGAGTTCTAGCTCTGATACCAATTGTTAGTTAAATGAGAGGGGGGGGTGAACCAGATAAACTCACAATACAATTATCTATCCAGATTGAACCTCGGTAGAATTTACTTGATATGCAACTATGATTGTAAATCATTCAAACTCATAAACTGATAAACTTGAAACATCAAAACATAGTTAACACCATATTTAACGTGGAAACCCAAATAGGGAAAAAACCACTATGGGATTTCAGACCCACAAAGAAAATATACTCTTCTAGAGTATGCTCGGTTAAAAGCCAATCATGTTAAAGATTACATATCACATTGTTATATGTGACCCGGTCAAGGGATTTCCCTCAAATCTATCAGAATCTTGCACTTTGTTAGAAGTGACCTTGTCAAAGGATTTCAAACACTCAATTAGAATGTTACCTTGCTAGAGGATTTACAAATAAGATTGTTAGGTCCACTCGGTTAAGAGATTTCCTGTCACTTACAAAAATAAATAATAGTAATAAAATATATCTACAACTTCACATCTGAAATGTTATAGCAGACTCTATGTGCTCAAAATAATCTTGTCATAAGACTTATCTTCCTCCTTTTTGGGCTTCTCACTATGTTCTTCAATCAGATCTTCAATCTTGTGTACTCGGTAATCACTTCAGCAGCATCAATGTTCTTCTATTTGCTCGCATTCATTGTTCATCAACTATTCCTTATTTATAAGAAATTTCTAACCACTTAATCTCCTTAATCACATTTCCCATGATTAATATTAGCCATCAGATCTTCAAACTGGACTAGGTTCATTGAATCCTTCGAACTAAAAAACATTTTATCTTGCCTTGAAACTTGTATTCCTTCCTTGGTACTTGTGCTTGATTATGACCATTCAATCTGTGTTGTAGATCTAACTCTTGAATTTTCATTGTCGTTGATCCTTAACAAACTTCTTGCACGACATTCCAATCTTCTATAAATCTCCAACTCATTGGCATCCTTCATTTAATAATATATTTATTCATCCAATGCATTCTGTTACTGCTCGGTTGATACTCGGTTAATTCTGAACTTTACTTAATAACTTCTTTCTTCTTTAACCAACATTGATAACCTTGGTGTTTACCGACTAGCTCCTTGCTCAGTAAAATAGAACAGTATCAAACCTTTACTCATTCTGTTACATGAAATCTTTTCTCCTTCTTATTCAATCTTAGAATACACATATATAGGATATCAAAACAATCAAAATAACATAATCTCATCACTGTCTAACTCGGTAATAGTTTCCCATTGACTTATTACTCCCCTTCATTTTCTCATTCTTTCAATGTCACTTACCGACATCTTTATACTCATCAAAACATACTCTTTAAGATATGGCAACATCATATTGAATCAGAAAATCAATTGCTTGACATCAATGACAAAATAATATTATTAAGACAGTAATCATCCTTTATCAATTATATCATCGGTCTCCAACAATCTTCTCAATATCATCATACCAACAAACTTATTGTAATGCCAACACTTCTAATCCAAACTTCTTCAATGATTGCTTCACATACTTGGACTGAGATATGAAGATACCTTTATCTAACTAATTAATTTGCAATCCCAAAAACATATCACCAATCATAGACATCTCAAATTCATTATGCATTTCATCAGCAAACTTCTTGCACAAACTATCATTCCCTCCAAAAATAATGTCATCAAAAAAAACTTCAATAATCAAAATGTTATCATGATCAATCTTGAAATATAGATTACTATCAGCAATACCTTTATTGAATCCAAGATTCAATAGATACTTATCCAGTCTGGCATACCAAGCTCTGGGGGCTTGCTTCAATCCATACAATGTTTTCTTCAATTAGCAAACCATATCTTATTCATCAGTCAATTGAAATCCATCTGGTTGCTAAATGTATATTTCTTCTTCCAACTCTCCATTAAGAAATGTTGACTTGACATCCATCTGATATACCTTGAAATCCCTATAAGCAACATAAGAAAGAAATATTCTCACTGCTTCAATTCTTACCACCAGAGCAAAAGTCTCCTCAAAATCGATTCCTTCCATATGTGAATATCCTTTACAAACAAGTCTCGCTTTGTTCATAACAACTTCACCTTCCTCATTCAATTTATTCTAAAAAATCCATTTAGTTCCAATTACATTCTTGCCTTTTGGTTTGGGAACAAGGATCCATGTATTGTTGTTCTCGATCTGATTCAATTCTTCTTCCATCACTTTCACCCAATGTTCATCTTTACGTGCATCACTCACATCCTTAGGTTCAATCTTAGAAATCAAACAATACTCAACATGATCTTCTACAATTCTTCTCCTAGTCTAAACACCTTTATTGTTATCTCCTATATTATGTTTTTCTGAATGATTTAATCTTACATACTTGGGAATCTTAGGATTTTCTTGAATTTCAGACTCTTGACCCTTTTCTTTAGCACCTACACTATTTCCTTCTCCTTGAGTCATTGGATTCACTGGAACAATTTGAACTTGGTTATGAATCTGAACTTGCTTTACTTTATTAGAGTTGTCATTCTGATCATCTGAATCATATCTGGAGCATCTGGGTTGATACTCATTACCTTCATCAACTTTAAAATTAACACTTTCATCTATCTTCCTCAATCTCTTATTATAGCATCGGTAGGCCTTGCTTTTAGTAGAATAACCAAGAAATATTCTTCATCACATCTAGCATCAAACTTCCCTAAATCTGCAACCCTTCTAATATAGCATTTACTTCCAAAAATTCTGAAATATCTAACAGTAAGAGTATGACCAAACCATAATTCATAAGGAGTCTTACCGGTATCACCTTTGATATGTGGCCGATTAAGAGTATAAACAACAATACTCACAACTTATCTCCAATAGACATGCAGAACATTTCTTTCAATCATCATTATCCTATTAGCTTCCTGAATGGTTTTGTTCTTCCTTTCCACAACTCCATTTTGCTGAGGGGTTCTTGGAGCAGATAATTGTCTCTTTATCCCATTCTCTTCACAGAATGTATTGAACTCACCGGAGATGAATTCACTACCTTTGTCAGATCTCAAATACTTCAATTTTAATCCTGTCTCGGTCTCAAACATAGCTTTGAAAATATTGAATTTCTCTTAAGCTTCAAACTTTTCCCTTAAGAAAGTAACCCATGTCATCCTTAAATAATCATCAATCAGCAACATGAAATATCTATCTCCTTGCAAACTTTTGACTCTAGAGGGACCACATAAATTAGTATGCATAAGATCTAACAATCCATTAGAAAAAATCTTTTTACTTTTGAAAGAAACTCTGGTTTGCCTCCCCAATTGACATTCTTTGCAAATAGAGTTAGTAGGCTTCATCAATTTAGGAAGATATCTTACTACCTAAGTAGAACTTATCTTAAACATGCTATCAAAATTCATAGGACACGTCCTTCTATGCCATAACCAACTTTCACCGATCTGAGCAATCTCATTTCTGGAACTACTCAAGATTCTACACTTCCCATTCTTGAATTGAAGATCATATCCCTTGACAACCATCTGACCAACACTTAGAAGATTATTCTTTAGACCTTCTACATACAATACATCATTAGTATTATGCTTACCATCAAAAGAAATAAAAACTCTACCATGAATTATACCATATTTGTCATCACCAAACCTAACAACGCCATCATCATACTTTTCCAAGCTCATAAACTTTTTCTTATCACCTGTCATATGATGAGAGCATCCGTTGTCAATAACCCATTCATCCTTCTCTTCAACTTGTGAGCCCAAATCTCTTTCCTCATCAATGCATCTAGTAGAATTAGCAAGTATTGGATCATCTTCCTTGATATCTATAAACACCCATTCATTATCACTTGAATTCCTTTATCAGATTCATTATCTGTCACACCTTCATCAGCAGCATAATAACATCTCTTCTAAAATTTAGGCTTGTAAGTTTTCTTTGAAACTCTTTCTGAACACCTTGAAGCAAAATGTCTTATCTTATTGCATGAAAAATATTTGAGGCAACGTTCCTTCATATTTACCAACTCCCTTGGGCAATCTCCTGGCAATTAGCACTTCAATCTCCTCAAGCTCTCACTTTTCTTCTTCAACTTCCTTCATCTCTTTCTCATATCTAAATATCCTCCTTGAAGAACTTTCACCCAAATCGATTCTTTGCTTGTCCTTTCTGAAAATAGTGGCTTTGAATGTAGATTCTACCTTAGGTAGAGAATTGTCAAATTCACTCAATTCAAAGGATGATAACTTACCAATCATGATGTTGTTGGTCGTATTAGTCATGGTCTGGATCTCCTTAATAGCAGCAACTTTATGTTTGTAGGATGCAGGTAAGGATCTGAGCACTTTAGCAACTATCTCTGATTCTTCCAACTCTCCACCGGCACATTTGATATTGCACACAACTTCATTCACCTTTTGCATAAAAGAAGTATTGTTCTTATCTTTGTCCATCCTCAATATCTCATACTTTCCTTTCAATATTTGTAATTTAGCAATCTTCACATAGTTGTCTCCTTCATATAGGGTTTCCAAATTCTTCCAAATCTCATGAGCAGTATGTAATTCCATCACATTTGTCATTTTAGAATCAGTCAAAGCACTCAATAATGCTTCCTTGGCCCTGATAATGTGTTCAACTTTCTTAATCTCATCCAGAGTTGAAGGACAATTTGCAAGAACAATATATTTGTCTTTAGTAACTTTCCAGTAATCTTTGCCAATGCATCTCAAGTGACACTCCATCTGGTTCTTCCAAAGAGAATAATTTGTTCCATCAAATCTTGGACTCACCTTCTTGTAATTCATCATCCTGGATCACCTCAAGTTGTTAAACTTCCCTGGAGGAACCTTCTCTAATACCAATTGATGAAAATAGGGCAGACAACTAAGAGGGGGGGTGAATCAATTGTCACCAAACTTACAACAACTTACTTTCATCTGAGATCTGATAATTAACAGTGAAAGCATAAATCAGCAACACAATATGAAAACACATAACACCAAGATTTTTGATGTGGAAAACTTGGTCAAGGAAAAAACCATGGTGGGAACCTGTCCACAATAAGATGATGCCCTGTTAGAAGTATATGAAATATTACAATGGGGAATGCACATGCATTCAGGCACACTACCTAGAGCTCGCTGCTCAAAAACAACAAAGGGCAACAACCCTGGGAAGACTCAATGTCTTACAAACACATTCAGATTACATCTGGAAGATCATGAACTGATAAAATAACATCTCCTCATGTCTAGTTATAGTTCTGGTTAAGTACATATAACTTCTTCTCACACTTCTGCTATGCCTCCAGAAGATCAATACATTATTCACACATACACTTATCCATGACACACTCAATTACAAAGATATTATATTTATTTATACATGACATCAAACTTGGACCAATATCATCAAGGTCAACTCAACACATATCTCCTAATTACAAAAATATAATCATACACGCTACAATATCACATGTGGACCAAAACAATGTTGGATAATACATAACATGGACCTAAATCACCACCTCGAATATGAAACACCTCAAAGAATTATGCATCAAACATCCACAACATGCTACAATCACCATGTCGGCTACGAACATGAAGAACACCACCAAACCAAAGAAAATCATCAATAACATGCTCACCGATCAATATGGACCACCAACATGAATAGGACATGATCTAGAAACATCCTCAAGAATCATGAATTACCACAACAACATCCACACAAACTCAAATTACTATAATTATCATTATCATCAAACTGAACTTCAAGAACAATAATTGAACTAACTGTCAACCTAGAAAAATCACTTGCACAACTCCAAACCATGAACCACTTGAATTGAGGACACACATCAACATCCCAAACATAATTCCAAATCTGAAAATCAAGATATTACAATGCAGACCAATGCAGATCAAAATATTGAACATTGGCCAGAACACAAATACTCATAACTTACTCAAATCTTCATGTGGACCTCTGACACATCTTAGAGATATCACTCTACAAACCCTTTAATCCACAACCACTGATCATCAATATACAACATAAACCAACTAACTGAACTTCACTGCATCAATGCACCAAACAGAGAAAATATGTTGACATCAATGACAACACATCTCTCAAACACTCACAGATATCTCATAAGCACATATTTGCAGTACTCACTCAATAATATCTAACATTTTAGCCTTTTCATCGAATGGTTCATGGGGACTTGAGTCCAAAAGGTGCAAGAAGGTAAGCAAAATTTCTTTGCTATCTCTAAGAAAAAGCACCAAAATAATCTTGTTCATTTCTTTTGGGAATGGTGTTCAAGTACCCTGAGGTGATACTAGGACCATATTAAATATACAAGGGCAAATTCATCAACACAAAAAACAACTATAACGAATGAAATGCATATTTAAATTCTACAGTGTGTATATCAATTGAATAAGGAGTAATTTCATTTTATTTCAAAATGGTATGTTATAAAACAAAATGATAAATTATTTACTAATTTTACATGATCATTGTTGGAATATTTTAATAATTTCTTAAAGAAAGGATCAGTTTTTTATTAAGGGTAAACAGGTTTTGAGGGGACCAGAAACCCCGTACAACAGGTTTTGAAGGGACCTGAAACCCTCAGATTTGACTAGGATCTGGAACCCACAGTACAACGTTGCTAAAAGAAAAGAACATCAACATACCAATTTAAAGACTAGGATCTGATTTTTCTTTGACAAGAAAACAAAGCAAGCACACAAACACAAGAATGTTGCCTAAAAGGCACAAATGAGTATGGGTCTAGATCAACCCAATCTTTGGACTTGTATATGACCCTTCCTTTAGATGTATTTTAAGGTGTATTTCCAAAGCCTGAAGTCAGCTCAATTTGTACTTGGTCTTTAAAATGAACACACTTCAAACACTTTTTATCCCTAAGGTCAAATGGCCAGTTGTGATAAATTTAGCCCACATCTTGATATTTGTTCGACTTTGGTACTACATACCTTATGAATCCCGCCTTGGCAGGTAAGGATGTGATATACTAAGTCTTGCACGAGCATAACAAATAGATGATCCCTATGATGGGGGAGTCACCACTTTTATCAAGCCACAAGTGACTTTTCAAAAAGCTATGTTTCTACTCAAGGAAATATGTATGGTGAGTATCTTGGGAGCAAAACCATCTATGCTCTTGCACTAAATTATATCGCAAATATCCTCAATCAATAGAACAGGTGGGCTACTACTTAAAGGCGTTTAGTCATGTTCGATGTTTTTGGACATAAGTTCATTCTGCAGTGACTCACTTAAGAGCCTTGTAACTGGTGGTGGGGCCCATTTGTCCTTTCGGCTAGTTACATTGTAGGAACAACTATACCCAAGGCTACAGCTTTCGCTCACACCTGATTTCTATAGTGGCTCGAAGGATTTACCGCTCAAAGTCGTTCCCAAGAGTATCGATCCCTTGGCAGGCCTCTCTTAAAAAGATAAAATTTTGAGTGTTACTAACACTTTTCTCTTGCACCTAGGACAACGAAAGCCAAGGGAGAGGATAGTGTGTGTTAGAGGTAGGATCACTCGACTGACTTTTTCCACAAGTGTGCCAAGTACGAAAGACACTTGTTCTTTTTAATCCACCATTACAAATGTGATCTAACTATTTGGAGATGTTGCTCCAACAGCCATGGTGTTCTTTTTAACTTCAAAGGCAATGTGTTTTGTAACCTAGAATTCGGAAATCCTGGTCAACTTAAAGAAAAACATGTTTGCTTGAAGTAAAATTTGTTTTTGCAAAAATCAAAACAAGTGGATTGTTCTTTTTATTTGCCCAAAAATTGAAGTGTGGCTTGTGATTTTTAAGTTTGATGTAAGAAAGAAAATTTGTTTTGTTGATTTTAAGCACCAAAACAAAATGTATCCCTAACTTGCAATGAAAGCAAAATTTTGAAGTTTGTTGTTTTTTTTTACTTTGCAATAAAAAAAGATGAATTTTCTTTTTAAGCACCAAAAACAAGTTTGAGGTTAATTTTATGCACTCTAAAATAAAATGTGAGGTTTATTTTAACTTGTGCAAGAAGGAAAAATGGATTCTTTTTAACCAACTTTTGTTGAAAGAAAGTAAAAAATAAACTTTTAAAGCATTTAAACTAACTCCCTCCCCTGCACAAAAAGATTAGAACCTGCATAAAAGACAATTAGTTAGAAAAATCCGCATGTTTTGGTGGGCTTCTACAAGCCTAATTTTTATTTTTTTTGGTTACAAGGTGATTTGTACAACGTTCTGTTACAATAGCACTAGTATGTGTTTGAACAGAGGCGCTATTTAACACAAACACACTAAAAGAAAGGGAAAGATAGAGAAGGGAAAAGCGCTGAAACAAGGTGAATAGCACCAAAACAATGTCAAACGCGCCAAAACAATGTCAAAAGTGCAACCTGTGTGACATTTTCAACATTCAAACATGTTATTGGTTAAAAAAAAAAAGTTGATCTTTGTGGTGTTTGGATTCACGTCGGGTTCACCAAATGATGCTCTGCAAAAAGGATTAGAAAATCTGTTTGATGGCAACACACACAAGAGCACAAGAAACAAATGTTAGTGTTAGCAACAAAAGATTATCCTAAACAGGCATATCAAGAGAGATATTAAGCATGAAATAGAAAGCATATAAACATAGAATAAAATAGCTAATCAAGATGCTCATAGTTGCTCCTCCCTTGTTCCTCTCCTCTCCTCTCCAAGTCCCAAATGAGTGTAGCTCTCATCTTTTAGCACTAGCCATGGATGCCATATGGGGATTCAAGATAGTTGAATATGATAAGCAAATGCTATGCAAGTGTAGATAGTGATGCTATGAGAAAGCTCTCTGCTAATGCCAGTATAACAACAATACTCTAATGCTTCTCTTTTGCTTCAGGAGAAGGGTTCTATTTATAGAAGAAATGGGGAAATGAAGAGTTAAGATTGAATGGTTTAATCAAGGGCCAAGTTTGAAAGTTGGGGATCCATGTGCACAATTGGCACCAATAAAATGGTGACAAGTGTCAACATAGGATTGGGTTAAGAGAAGAGGTTGGAGGCATTAAAGGCCTGAGAAGACCTCATGGTTATCTAGAGGCTAAGGGTCATGTCCAAATTAAGATTACCCACTGGATTAAGAGTTAATCCAAGGATAAACCTTTGTGCAAATGTTTAAGAGATAATCATGGTCAAAGCATTAATGGCCTGATGAGACCTTTGGGTTGGGTAGAGGTTGAGTCAAAACAAATGTTTTAACCATGTGGGAGGGTTTGAGGTAACCATTAATGGTTATTGGAAACTTTGGGGATTAAGTGGTTGAAGGTTGAAAGCCTTCAATGGTTATCAAAAACTTTGAGCCATTTAGTGGTTGAAGGTTCAAAGCCTTTAATGGTTATCAAAGACTTTGAGGGTTTGAGAAGTGACTTCCCTTTTGCTTAGGAATGTGACAAAGTTTAGAGAAGGGGTTAGGTTATTTAGAAGTGATTAGAAAATTCTAGAAGGGGTTTAGGCATGCAAGTGGATTTTGTAAGAAAATGCAAGTGGGAGAAATTTTGGTATTTTCAATTAAAATAAAATCATTTATTTCAATTAAATGGTGTAATTTGCATTTGGATAAATATTCAAATAAATATTAATTTATTAAATGAGAAAAATGAAGATAAAGCATTAAAATGCTTGAAGACTTTGAGGGAAACCATTAAAGGCTTGAAGACTTTAAGGAAAACCATTAAAGTCTTAAGAAGACTATAGAAGGAAGCCATCAAGTTTGAATACTTTAAGGGAAACCATTAAAGGTTTCAAGTGGGTGAGGATAAATAGGATTTTAAATAAATAATTTATTTAAAATAGTTGTGCAACTTGCTTTTGTAGGAAAATACAAGTGGGTGGAGGATAAAGGTGATTTAAATAAATTATTTATTTAAAATAATTGTGCAACTTGCTTTTGTAGGAAAATACAAGTGGGTAGAGGATAAAGGTGATTTAAATAAATGTTAATTTATTTAAATGTGAGAGGTGGGATTTTGGGGGATTTAAATAAATATTAATTTATTTAAAGGTGAGAGAAGATTTAATTAAACAAATATGATTTATTTATTTAATTAATGGTCTGAATTTGTTTAAGTGAATTAAATCAAATAAATTGAATAATTTATTTAATTAATAGGAGAAGAGGGTTAAGATGAATTAATTAAATATTAATTTAATTAATTCATTAATTGATGGTTAAATAATCAAATAAATACTAAGTATTCATTTAATTAAGTGGACAGATTTATGTGACTACATTTGCCCCTCTTTGAGACAGTGCGGTTTATCGCGTCGTTTCAAAGAAAGAAAAATAGGTGTGAAGAAATGCCCCATAAAATGTAAATTTAATGGGTGGTATGCCCCCTCGAGAGATGGGCCGAATTTTTTTTTTTTGAAAAATCGGGCGATCTCTCGAAAAAGAATGAAAAGTGGAGGGGAGGTAGAATAGAAGAAATTAGAACTAATGATGAAAGAATGGGAGAAAATGGAGTGAATATGAAGAAACAACAAGCCAGCAAGTACCCTGAGGTCATGCAAGAGATACATAGCAGATGTAGTGTGGGGTTTGGATTGATGCTATACAATTGATCAAAATTGGTTGGACAATCTAGTGCAATCGGTTTAATTGCCCCAGTCAAGTCAAAGCGTGACAGTTGATGTCAGTTGGTCACTTGGACATGATAAAGTCTGAGTAAGTGAATCAAAGTGACCTGTTGGTGACTTAGACAATTGATGTAATTGCCCGATGAAGTCAAGGTATATGAAGCAAAATACTCGTTTGAGACATAGACAATTGATGTAATTGTCCGTTGGATTGTGTTTGATTGGTTGATCAATTGATAGTGTGTGCGTGTGATGGATGGTTGTGGGGAATCATGGCAACCCCGTTGAGACTAGGTCATTGTGATAAATGCCTGATGTAGTCTAGGATTACCATAATCGATTACCTGTTGAGACCCGAAGATACTTGATCAGAGTATCTGTTGATAGTCTAGGTGTGTGGGAGTCGATGTAGCTGTGCAGATAGAGTAACTTTCTTGACTTATTGGATGACTTAGCATAGGAAACACAATCCCTCCTATTTAGAGATGGATGGTGATGAACGTGGCTTGATTGGGTTGATTGAGAAACGATGTAGGGTATGTGATGTTGATTATCGAGATGGGGAGGGTAATGGGGGGGTTTGATGTTAGATAGAAGAAATGGAGAACCTATGACTCATTCCTATGGAAGAAGAGGAAAATAGAGTATACATTATTATGACTATGTATGCATGATATGTAGCTATTATGAATGTATTGATGGGTGGAATGCAACGAAATGCAATATATACAGATGAGATGAGATGACGATCTATAGTGCTCTATTTTCATCATTGAGCTTTAAAATGTTGGAAGAGAATACAAGCATCTTGACATAATGATTCAAGATGACCTGAGTATTCCTTACATGGATTTTATATAGCAAGTTAATACAAGCAACTTGATATAATGGATCAAGTTGACCTGAGTATTGCTTGCGGAACAGACAAGGATTATCTCCATTCATGCATGACTTGGATCATCCTCCTTGATCTTAGGCTAATCATATCCTGAGACAAGTGCATACCATAATAAGAGATAAAACCTTTATCCAGTTTGGATGAGGTAGGAGGAACCAAAGAAAGAGCATTGTACCTGCAAACAAACAGTATATACATAAAGAATAAAGAATATGGATCCTTGGTAATAGTTCATGCTCATATGATCGAGGCATACGCTGTAGTCAGCAAGCCGTAGTGATCTATGACTGCATTTTGCATAAGATCACGTAACTTAGTGAACTTCCCACGTAGACACCATTAGTACATGCCCCAGAACTTCATCGGAAGTAATGTGCAAATGATACAAAACAATGCTGAAAAGATCCCGATACAGATAAGCAAATGATTGTACTCACAAATCAACCAAGTATTTTGATAGCTTAACATAATTTTCTTGTCAAAGAAAACGTCATTTGTGTCTTTGTTTTGGTAAGGAAGGATGCATCCTTGTTGAAGACAATTTTGAGTGTTGATGTTGATTGTGTGGTTGATTGGTAAATGGTCATTGTGTGAGTAGTTTGTCAATGTTTATTTTGGTATCTACATGGATGGGTATGTACAAGGTGTTGTCATGTTTTTGTGTGATTTTTCAATGGTTTTGTCGATGTTTTTGGATTTTGAATTGTTTTGAATGTTTTTGGTATTTTTGCGAGATATTTTTGAATGTTTTTGGATTTTTGATGATTGTTTGAATGAAGAACTTAATGAATCATAAGACAATGTAGAATCCACTTCCATCAATAGGTTAAAGGCATTGCCCCCAGTTTTAGACATGACTATGAAAAAGTGGGATGCAAGATGTATGGAGTACTATCATAATTGCAGAGGAATAAAAAGCCATGGTTGATGGATGGATGGATGTATGTATGAAGTAAATGTGATCGCAACAAGTCTGAAAGACAATGGAGCCATAGCCTTTACGAGTAGCACCTGTTTTCCAGGTTTTCACCATCGTACTTACCCAAGGTGCCACCGGAGTGGTTGTTCACCGTTTGGATGCATGATTTTTCTTTACTTTTTTTAATGTTTTTGTATTTTCTTCAGGACATTTTTTTGAATGTTTTTGGTATTTTCTGATATGCAGGGGAGCCTGATGCTCTATACAGCTTAGGTATAAAACCATTTGAGGTGCATGCTGTTAATTGGATCTACGAGCGGTTCTCCTTCTGAAGTAGCCAATTGATATGCCCCTGATCCGAATACAGCAGTGACAACATATGGGCCCAGCCAGTTTGATTCAAACTTGCCCTGATGTTCTCTGTTTGGTTGGTTGCGAGGATTCTCTGGAAGAACAAGATCACCTACCTCAAATGTACGAGGTCTAACTCGGTGATTGTAGCTTCTGCTCATGCGCTGCTGATAGGCTTTGAGGTGATTGTATGCAGCTTGTCGTTTCTCATCAAGTAACTCTAAGTCCTGAAGATGGGATACTTTGTATGCTTCATCATCGATGAGATTGTGCAAGGAAACCCGTAGTGATGGGATCTCGACCTCAATAGGCAAGATAGCTTCTGCACCATAGACCAATGAATAAGGAGTTGCACCTGTAGGGGTTCGAATGCTAGTTTGATATGCCCATAGCACTGGATTTAGTTGAACATGCCAATCACGGCCGGCATCATTGATTGTCTTCTTTAGGATCCTCAATATGTTTTTATTGGATGCTTCGGCCTGACCATTGCCTTGTGGGTAATAGGGAGTGGAAAAGCGGTGTTGGATATGAAATTTCTCACAAAGTTCACGGACATCTTGATTTTTGAAAGGAAGACCGTTATCTGTGATGATGGACATGGGCACACCATACCGGCAGATGATGTAGTTGAGGATGAATGAGGCGATCTGCTTGCCGGTGACTTGGGTAAGTGGAACAGCTTCGATCCACTTTGTGAAATATTCGGTGGCGGTAATAATGAATTTATGGCCATTGGATGAAGATGGATGAATCTTACCCACAAGGTCAAGGCCCCATTGACAGAAAGGCCATGGTGTTGTGATTGGTTGCAGTTCCTGGGCTGGTGCATATATTAGGTCGCCATGAACTTGACATTTCTTGCATTTTCTGACAAAGTAGTAGGAATCATTTTCCATAGATGGCCAATAGTATCCATTGTGCAGGAGTTTCTTGGCTAGTGACGGACCACTTGAGTGAGTCCCACAAATTCCTTCATGGACCTCTTCCAAAGCCTTTGTTATCTCACCTTGTTCCAAACATCTAAGGAGAGTACCATCAAGACCGCATCGGTATAGGGTTTCGGCAATAATGGTATATCGAGCAGTTTGGCGAATGAAGGTTTTACATTGGTTATTTGATTGGTTGGGAGGAAGGGTGTGATCGCGGAGATAGGTGTAGAACTCACCATACCATGGGGATTCAAAATCGACAAGGTGACATATCATCTCGGATTCAGGGATATCATAAGCGGGGATCCAAAGTTGTTCTACCAAGAACTCATAGCGTGTTGAATTTTGTGGAAGATCTAGGAGAGATGCGATGGTAGCCATAGCGTCAACAGCTCGATTCTGATCTCTTGGTATCTGCTCAAAAGTGATAGTAGTAAATGATGTCTTTAGAGTGTCCACCATTTGCTTATATGGCATGAGTTTATCATCTTTGGTCTGATATTCATCTGTTGCTTGTCGAATGACTAGTTGGGAGTCGCCATATACTTGTAGTTCTTGTAATTTCCATTGTACGGCTAGCCTGAGTCCTGTGATCAAGGCCTCATACTCTACTATGTTGTTTGTGCATGGAAATGTGAGTCTGTAAGACTTCAGGATGCTATCACCCTGAGGTGTGATAAACAGAATGCCTGCCCCCGAGCCGTGCCTAGTGTATGAACCATCAAAATATAGTTTCCATGGTTGTGTTGTTGTGATCATGAATATCTCTTCATCTGGAAAATTGGAAATGAGAGGATGATCGCCTATGAGTGGTGCATCGGCCAACTGATCTGCAATGACCTGCCCTTTGATAGCTTTACGGTCCACATACTCGATGTCAAATTCACTTAGAATCATCACCCATTTGGCCAAGCGGCCTGTCAATGCTGCTTTGTTGAGTAAATACTTGAGTGGATCAATCTTTGCAATGAGTTGTACCTTGTGTGTTAACAAACAGTGCCTCAGTTTAGTAGCTGCTAAGATTACTGCTAGGCAAGCTCGCTCAATAGGGGTGTAATTGAGTTCATAGCCCACCAGTGTGCGAGAGATATAGTAAATAGCACACTCTTTTCCTTCTGCATTATGTTGTGCCAGTAGTACACCCAATGTTGTACTTGTTGCTGAGATATAGAGTAACAACGGTCTACTTGGATCTGGTGGCATTAGCAATGGTGGATTCATGAGATAGTCTTTAAGCGTCTGAAATGCTTGTTGGCATTGGGCGTCCCACTGAAAGCGGATGTTCTTGTGTAGTAGATGTGTGAATGGGTGACACTTATCAGCCAATTGTGTAATGAATCTTCGGATGGACTGAAGTCGCCCTTGTAATGTCCTTAGCTGACTGATATTGTTTGGTGGTGGCATGTCCATGATTGCTTTTACCTTTGCTGGGTCGACCTCAATACCTTTGCTTGAGACAATGTATCCTAGAAGCTTCCCGGAGGTCACTCCAAAGACACATTTCTTTGGGTTGAGTCGAACATGGTATTGTTCCAGTCTATCAAAGATTTTATCTAAGATGTGGAGATGCCCTTCTCTGGTGAGTGATTTTGCTAGTAAGT
Source organism: Cryptomeria japonica (assembly GCF_030272615.1). Lineage (NCBI taxonomy): Eukaryota > Viridiplantae > Streptophyta > Pinopsida > Cupressales > Cupressaceae > Cryptomeria > Cryptomeria japonica. Next base: position 515,278,094 of record NC_081408.1, on the reverse strand, counting down.
CATCAACATAATCTTCCATCATGGTATGCATCATTTCATGGAAGATGGTGGTCATTGCTCTTTGATAGGTGGCTCCTGCATTCTTTAGACCGAAGGGCATTACATTCCAACAATATGTGCCCCATGGACATGTGAAGGCTGTCTTATGTTGATCTTCTGGTGCGATCTTTATCTGATTGTATCCTGAAAAGCCATCCATGAGTGAAAGCATGGCATGTCCTGCTGTCAAATCCACTATGATGTCGATATTTGGTAGGGGGAAGTCATCCTTAAGACAGGCCTTATTTAGATCTCTGAAGTCAGTACAAATGCGGATGCCCCCTTTTGGTTTGCCAACTGGCACAATATTGGAGATCCATTCTGCATAATCAATTGGTCTAATGAAACCAACATCTAGGAGTTTCTTGAGTTCTGTTTTGACTAGCACTGCAATTTGGGGATGCATCTTACGAAGCTTCTGCTTGACAGGTTTGGCTCCTTCTGCGACGGTGAGGTGATGCATGACTAAATCAGGATCAAGCCCAGGCATGTCTGCATATGACCATGCGAAGTTGATCTGACGCTTCTGGAAGAACTCTATAAATTTAGGTTGTTCCTCTGGAGTGAGAAGAGATGCCAGATGTATGATATGAGGATTTTCAGGAGTCCCCACATTGTACTCTTTGGTTTCCTCAATGAGAATTGTTGATCATTCCTGTTGTGTATTATCAGGGAGAATGTCAAACCCTTCATCCTCAGGCGCCTCAGAGAGGTTTTCACCATTGGATACGCTCTTTCTTTTTACTTTTGTTGGATCAAATAGTGCCACGGTGTGGTTTTCACTGGAAGATCCATGTTTTATTGTTATATTTTTGCAGCTGAAAGGTTTGGCATTTGCCCCGAAGTATGCTGTGCTATTAAGTTCAATGGCGAATCCAACTTTGTGATCCCTCCTTGGTAGGTTATCCCTTAATTCCAAAAAGTCAATGATGGCCTCATCGTTTTGGAAGAGGTCAAGACATGGGGGATTTGGTTGGTTCCATTCGATGAGTTCAAGGTGGATAATGGGCATTACTTCATTGATTAGGTTAAGTGCGTTGGACGTATCAGTGAGGGTTAAGACGTTATGGTGAAGGTCGTTGATGGTACTTTCCCTGTCAGAATCAGGCATAGGATGAGACGTAGGGTCTGTGGAAGATGTTTCCAATTTAGGAACCCAAGTGGTCTTTATCTGTGCTTCTCCGTAAATAGGGATATCTTTGCGTGGTGGAGGTGGTGATGTGTCTTCCTCATCTGAAGTGTTAAGATGTATCGAATCAAATTCCCATTCATGTGAGTCGGTCTCTGAATCACTTTCTAGCATCCGATTACTATACCATACTGGGATGTCCTTTGAGTTAAATACCGCAGGTGTGATTGGTTGATGTACCTTTGTAATGATCGGTGCTGCAGGGCGATTGAGGGGGATCAAGGAATCTGTTATAGGGAGTATTGGTAATATTGATTCCGTTGCTTCTGCTGGGACTGCTAGTGTTATAGATGTTGTTGCGGGTGCTGATACAGTTACTGCTGCTAATGGTGTGACTGATGAGATGACAAGTTCGTTTGATGGGATGAGTGGCATTGGTGATAGTTGTGTTGGGGTTTTGAGCCTCAGTGGGGTTGTTGGGATGGTGCTTGAGGGTGCTTTGATTATGAAAGGTGCCCGCTTTGCAGTAGGTGGACAAAATGGTTTGCTGGGTTTTCCTTTGAACTTGAGTTTAGGAAAGATCTCTTTTTCAAAGCTGAGGCCTGTATTACCTTTGGGCTTGAATTCCAACAGCAGGGGTTCATGTCGTCCTTGTTTGCAATATCCCAAAGCACTTTGACCATCATACCCCATTCTTTGCATAATGAGGAGACCTTTGCCATACTGTTCTATAGGAAGTGTAACTCGTGGTTTATCAGTGGTGATGGGATCTTTATAGATCCATTTTGCTAAGTCCTCATCTTGGGTTTCTTCCTCTTGACTCTTTCCAAGAATGAAAGGCGTCAAGGCACATGCTAGTATGTTTAGTGGTTGCTGGAGTACCTGCTGTGGTTTACCATGAGTTCTAGGAGAAGTGGGCATTTGTCCCACACAAAAGAGTTGACTCAAGTTGTATTCCCCGGGACCTTCCTCTGCTATTTTCATCTTAAGCTTTTCTTGCTTTGGTATAGTGGTGTTAGAACTGGCAAGAGAGGCTGGACTTATATATGATGTGGAGGAAATGGCTTCTCTATTATTAGGAACGGTAATCTCTGGTTGATGGTTGATATTATGGCAATATGCAAAGGGATTTGCGTCACCCAGAATTGTGATCTCTACACCGTTATGTGGGAACTTGATACATTGATGGTAGGTAGATGGAACGGCTTGCATGGCATGTATCCAAGGTCTTCCTAATAATAGATTGTATGGCAGAGGAAGGTCCAGAACCTGACAGATGATGTGCTTTACCACGGGGCCCACTCGGATTGGTAGTACCACAGCTCCTTTGGATGAACGCTCTGCATCGTCATAGGCTTTGATTATGATCTTCTTACGAGGATCCACTGATTCTACCGCATAGCCCAATGCTGTGACCAACTGTAGTGTACAAATGTTTAGGCCTGCTCCATTATCTATCAAGACTCGCTTGATCCTATGCTGGTTAATAAATCCTTCGATGTGGAGTGAGGCATTATGAGGTTGCTGGAAGGAAGAGTTGTCACTTTCGGAAAAAGTGAGACAAGGTGAGGACTTTAGATTTCCGACCATGGCTTGAAATTGGTCTGTATTCAGATTTGTAGGGACTGACGCCTCTTGGAGTGCTTGATCCAAGATAGTTTTATGAGATGGCGATAGACGCAAAAGCTCTAAAATGGATATAAGCGCAGGGGTTTTGTCTAATTGTTCCACAAGATTGTACTGCTTTGGGATGGAGGTGGTGCCTTGTGGAGCTGCCTTTATGGTAACTTTGCCGCAACGCGTAACAACATTGCAATTTGAGTTGGGATTTTTGAAGGTTATAGTTGCAACTTGTTCATTGGCATCATAGAGATGATTTACAGTGTAATTATACGCAGCCTGTGTATAATCAGTGGTATCAGTGCCTCGCCTAGAAGTGGAAGGACCCCTTTGATCTTGTGATGGAAGTGGATTTTTGAACATCAGATAATCATTATTTGTTGTTTTTGGGTCATGTCCTTCAATTTCAATTTCTCCTCAATCAATAAGATCCTGAATGAGATCTTTCAATCGGTGACAATTATTTGTCTTGTGTCCTCTCCCTTGATGGAATTCACAGTGTTCAGTATCTCTCCACCATGTTGGTTTGACCTGAGGCTCATAGTTTGATAGCTTAGGCAGAGTGACCAAATTTTGAGAAATGAGTTGTCGCAATACTGTTTCAATGGGTTCCCCTAAGGGAGTGTATGTGCGTTTTTGTTTTTACTGACGAGGTCTTGGTTCATCGTGAGATGTGATGTGACCTTGATTTGTAGGACCATTTGTGTTGTTCTAAGGTGGAGGATTCTGTCCTGCAAACCGAACCATAGGTTGTGCATTTTGTATAGTCCTAGCATCCACAACCCCATCATTGACGATATTCTTGTTTTTATTCCAGAAGCTTGGTTTATCACTATTGAAGCGTGGGCGAGGACCATCTTTTGGTTCATTAAAGATTTTGATGAGTCCTTTCTTGATAAGTGCCCTTTCACATTTCAAACCCTTGGTGATCATATCATTAAAAGAGTCTATGTCTTTGACATCCAGGTGAAATTCCATTTCTTCGTTTAAGTTGGAAATGAATATTTCCACTAGTTCTCGTTCAGGTAACTGAAGAGAACGTCTGCTAGACATTTGGCGCCATCGTTGCAGGAATACTGAGAATAGTTCACCTGGTTTTTGTTTAGTGTTGCACAGATCAACCATGGTAATGTCGCGTTCAATGTTATGAGAGTAATGAGCTAGAAACTTCTAGATGAGTTCCTCAAATGTTCTAATGCCACCTGGTAGTCGGGAAAACCATGATGTGGTTGTTCCTCCCAAGCTTTGGGGAAAAAGGTGCATTAGGTATGTGTCTTCATATGCTACTTCGAGACAAGCGGAATGAAATTCTCGGACATGATCGCGGGGATCCCCCTTTCCTCTATATTTTTCAAATTTGGGTGTTTCGAATCCTCATGGAAATGGTGGCATGTAAAGATTCCTATCAAAAGGATAGGGACAGATGTCATTGAGTGAGAATTGGTTAGTCTTGACACCACTATGAAGCTGTTGGGCGAGATTCTCGACTTGTTGCCGCAACATCTCCATTTCATTTGGAGGAGGAGGTGGTGGGTTACCTCGAGGAATGTTATATCTGATGGGATCTCTACCTCTTTCCTCTTCATGGCGACTTTGTCTTTCTGATGCTTGTCTTAATTGGGCAAGATCAAAGTCAGAGGGGAGTTTTTCTCCTTCTTGAGCGAGTCTTAAGAAGTGAGCATCTGCAGTGCTCCTGAGTATTTCGTCAAAAAGTCTGTTAAAGAGAGGCTTATGCTGAGCCCTTTCTATTGTTGCAGGAGTGGGAGTACTTGGGTTTTCGTCATCTGCATTTCCTCCAAGTGCTTCTTGAAATTCATTGAGATTTTCCTCTTCTTCTTCTTCCCTTTCTATTTCTCGTTGCCTGGACTGTGATCAGGTTTGAGCCATTTTGCTTGCAAGCTTTTGTTGAAGTTGATTGAAGATGATGATGAGTTGTTTGATGAAATGAAAGATTGATGGTTGGTGATTTGTGTTGCATGTAGATCTCTAGCACTTTTAAGGTAGATTTAACCGAAATTCCTTCTTTGAATTGCTTGCTTGTTTTGATAAGGTTGGATGTGATAAGGTATAGAGAAATCTGAGACGTGTTACAAATTTAACTACCTAGTAATGAGAGGATTCACTCATGAACTAGTTTTAACCTGCGTAAATGTGTCTCTTAGGATGAGCTTATCCTAGATGTAGAAACAATCTAAAAAGTGATGTGATGCGTTTGATTCAAGCAATATCTAAAAAGAGAACTTGGAGCAAGAACCTCTTAATGTTTTGAGAGTTGGAATGGATTGATGATGAAGTGATGATGTATGAGTGAGATAATGGATGAAATGTTTTCAACTTCAATAAAAACTTTGTGTTACAAATGGGACAAACTCTACCTCTTCCCTTTCGGGTGTTGGTGGTATTTCTCGAGCTGTGTTGTATGTGATACAGACGTTTGGGAAGAAGTTGGGATTAATCTTTCCTCCTTGGTTTTTGTGATAACTTAGAGCTCTATATTGCATAAAAGCTCTGCGGTTCAATGATTCGGAATCAAATTCGTTTGTTTTTCCTTGAAGGTAGAGATGCATGTGACGCAAAAAGACTCTATGTGAGACAAAGATTTGTCTATTTATATAGAAAAATTTCCTCCTTTTTATCAAAGCCTTTGAGCTCAATGGTCTTCTTTTCAAGTTGATATTCTGATGACGCTTCTTCTTTCGCAAGATGTGAAGAATGGTCATAAAATTTGACTTTTTGTTGTTTGTACCTTGTTTTTGATGTTTTTGGTTGTTTTGACAGATGTTTGGTTGGATGAATACATTGTTTTTGGGAAGTGATTTTCTGATTTTTCTTTGACAAGAAAACAAAGCAAGCACACAAACACAAGAATGTTGCCTAAAAGGTACAAATGAGTATGGGTCTAGATCAACCCAATCTTTGGACTTGTATATGACCCTTCCTTTAGATGTATTTTAAGGTGTATTTCCAAAGTTTGAAATCGGCTCAATTTGTACTTGGTCTTTAAAATGAACACACTTCAAACACTTTTTATCCCTAAGGTCAAATGGCCAGTTGTGATAAATTTAGCCCACATCTTGATATTTCTTCGACTTTGGTACTACATACCTTATGAATCCCGCCTTGGCAGGTAAGGATGTGATATACTAAGTCTTGCACGAGCATAACAAATAGATGATCCCTATGATGGGGGAGTCACCACTTTTATCAAGCCACAAGTGACTTTTCAAAAAGCTATGTTTCTACTCAAGGAAATATGTATGGTGAGTATCTTGGGAGCAAAACCATCTATGCTCTTGCACTAAATTATATCGCAAATATCCTCAATCAATAGAACAGGTGGGCTACTACTTAAAGGCGTTTAGTCATGTTCGATGTTTTTGGACATAAGTTCATTCTGCAGTGACTCACTTAAGAGCCTTGTAACTGGTGGTGGGGCCCATTTGTCCTTTTGGCCAGTTACACTGTAGGAACAGCTATACCCAAGGCTATAGCTTTCGCTCACACCTGATTTCTATAGCGGCTCGAAGGATTTACTGCTCAAGGTCGTTCCCAAGAGTATCGATCCCTTGGCAGGCCTCTCTTAAAAAGATAAAATTTTGAGTGTTACTAACACTTTTCTCTTGCACCTAGGACCACGAAAGCCAAGGGAGAGGATAGTGTGTGTTAGAGGTAGGACCACTCGACTGACTTTTTCCACAAGTGTGCCAAGTACGAAAGACACTTGTTCTTTTTAATCCACCATTACAAATGTGATCTAACTATTTGGAGATGTTGCTCCAACAGCCATGGTGTTCTTTTTAACTTCAAAGGCAATGTGTTTTGTAACCTAGAATTCGGAAATCCTGGTCAACTTAAAGAAAAACACGTTTGCTTGAAGTAAAATTTGTTTTTGCAAAAATCAAAACAAGTGGATTGTTCTTTTTATTTGCCCAAAAATTGAAGTGTGGCTTGTGATTTTTAAGTTTGATGTAAGAAAGAAAATTTGTTTTGTTGATTTTAAGCACCAAAACAAAATGTATCCCTAACTTGCAATGAAAGCAAAATTTTGAAGTTTGTTGTTTTTTTTTACTTTGCAATAAAGAAAGATGAATTTTCTTTTTAAGCACCAAAAAAAAGTTTGAGGTTAATTTTATGCACTCTAAAATAAAATGTGAGGTTTATTTTAACTTGTGCAAGAAGGAAAAATGGATTCTTTTTAACCAACTTTTGTTGAAAGAAAGTAAAAAAGAAACTTTTAAAGCATTTAAACTAACTCCTTCCCCTGCACAAAAAGATTAGAACCTGCATAAAAGACAATTAGTTAGAAAAATCCGCATGTTTTGGTGGGCTTCTACAAGCCTAATTTTTATTTTTTTTGGTTACAAGGTGATTTGTACAACGTTCTGTTACAATAGCGCTAGTCTGCGTTTGAACAGAGGTGCTATTTAACACAAACGCACTAAAAGAAAGGGAAAGACAGAGAAGGGAAAAGCACTGAAACAAGGTGAATAGCACCAAAACAATGTCAAACGCGCCAAAACAATGTCAAAAGTGCAACCTGTGTGACATTTTCAACATTCAAACATGTTATTGGTTAAAAAAAAAAAGTTGATCTTTGTGGTGTTTGGATTCACGTCGGGTTCACCAAATGATGCTCTGCAAAAAGGATTAGAAAATCTGTTTGATGGCAACACACACAAGAGCACAAGAAACAAATGTTAGTGTTAGCAACAAAAGATTATCCTAAACAGGCATATCAAGAGAGATATTAAGCATGAAATAGAAAGCATATAAACATAGAATAAAATAGCTAATCAAGATGCTCATAGTTGCTCCTCCCTTGTTCCTCTCCTCTCCTCTCCAAGTCCCAAATGAGTGTAGCTCTCATCTTTTAGCACTAGCCATGGATGCCATATGGAGATTCAAGATAGTTGAATATGATAAGCAAATGCTATGCAAGTGTAGATAGTGATGCTATGAGAAAGCTCTATGCTAATGCCAGTATAACAACAATACTCTAATGCTTCTCTTTTGCTTCAGGAGAAGGGTTCTATTTATAGAAGAAATGGGGAAATGAAGGGTTAAGATTGAATGGTTTAATCAAGGGCCAAGTTTGAAAGTTGGGGATCCATGTGCACAATTGGCACCAATAAAATGGTGACAAGTGTCAACATAGGATTGGGTTAAGAGAAGAGGTTGGAGGCATTAAAGGCCTGAGAAGACCTCATGGTTATCTAGAGGCTAAGGGTCATGTCCAAATTAAGATTACCCATTGGATTAAGAGTTAATCCAAAGATAAACCTTTGTGCAAATGTTTAAGAGATAATCATGGTCAAAGCATTAATGGCTTGATGAGACCTTTAGGTTGGGTAGAGGTTGAGTCAAAACAAATGTTTTAACCATGTGGGAGGGTTTGAGGTAACCATTAATGGTTATTGGAGACTTTGGGGATTAAGTGGTTGAAGGTTGAAAGCCTTCAATGGTTATCAAAAACTTTGAGCCATTTAGTGGTTGAAGGTTCAAAGCCTTTAATGGTTATCAAAGACTTTGAGGGTTTGAGAAGTGACTTCCCTTTTTCTTAGGAATGTGACAAAGTTTAGAGAAGGGGTTAGGTTATTTAGAAGTGATTAGAAAATTCTAGAAGGGGTTTAGGCATGCAAGTGGATTTTGCAGGAAAATGCAAGTGGGAGAAATTTTGGTATTTTCAATTAAAATAAAATCATTTATTTCAATTAAATGGTGTAATTTGCATTTGGATAAATATTCAAATAAATATTAATTTATTTAAATGAGAAAAATGAAGATAAAGCATTAAAATGCTTGAAGACTTTGAGGGAAACCATTAAAGGCTTGAAGACTTTAAGGGAAACCATTAAAGTCTTAAGAAGACTATAGAAGGAAGCCATCAAGTTTGAAGACTTTAAAGCCATCAAGTTTGAATACTTTAAGGGAAACCATTAAAGGTTTCAAGTGGGTGAGGATAAATAGGATTTTAAATAAATAATTTATTTAAAATAGTTGTGCAACTTGCTTTTGTAGGAAAATACAAGTGGGTGGAGGATAAAGGTGATTTAAATAAATTATTTATTTAAAATAATTGTGCAACTTGCTTTTGTAGGAAAATACAAGTGGGTAGAGGATAAAGGTGATTTAAATAAATGTTAATTTATTTAAATGTGAGAGGTGGGATTTTGGGGGATTTAAATAAATATTAATTTATTTAAATGTGAGAGAAGATTTAATTAAACAAATATGATTTATTTATTTAATTAATGGTCTGAATTTGGTTAAGTGAATTAAATCAAATAAATTGAATAATTTATTTAATTAATAGGAGAAGAGGGTTAAGATGAATTAATTAAATATTAATTTAATTAATTCATTAATTGATGGTTAAATAATCAAATAAATACTAAGTATTCATTTAATTAAGTGGACAGATTTATGTGACTACAGTTTCCATGGGTGAATCCTAGCACCCATCACCTTCAACAACACCAGATTACAATAGATCAACATATACTCACAATCTGGCCTAATGGGATTTTGAAAGGCTCCCCTAGCCTTCATCAAGGGTTTTAAATTGGCTCCCAAAACCAACAAACAAGGGTTTTCCTAAGCTCCCTTAACCTATAACAAAGTAATCAGCTTACCAGCAGCACAACTAACCCTTAACCAAAAATGATAACTGGCCAGACTGGGCCCTTTAAAATTGCTAGCATCCAGCTTGCTTGTGGGGAGAGCAAGGCTCCCATAACTAGCACACTCAAAAAAGAGAAAAACCTAAATCTACGCATGGGGGTTTTGAAAGGCTCCCCTAACCTTCAAGACATAAACACGGAGGGTTTTGGAAGGCTCCCTCGAACCCCAAAAAAAATTGGAAAGCAAGGACAAAAAATCCCAGACCTGACCATGAAGAACCACAAGAAAGTAATGGTAGGTAGCCTCAACCAGCAACTTGAGCAGTAGCCTCACTTGAAATACCTTCTCACACCATCTCCCCACCTCAATAGGGTAGAGGTCCACCTCGATAGGACAAGAAAGAAGGCGGATCAGCAGCCTCAAAAACTTTCTCATGGCAAGCAAAAACCCGACCACTCCCAACCACCAAATCTCTGCCTCAATAGGAGAAAGGGCCACCTTAGAGAGGATAGGAAGAGAGCATCTCATAAGCCCACACATTATAGTCATATACTACCAAATAAAAATCCCCTCCACCTCTATAGGAGGACTTCCCAGAATAGAGAAAAAGTCGATCAACCATGTCTCTAACTTAAGAGAAGACATGCCCACCTCCAAAGGATAGAAAGGATAGCCAACAGAGAGTCCAAACAATCCTTTCTCAGCCAAAAACAACCTCTCCATCAACATAATAGAGCAACCCCTCACCAAGAAGGAACCAAGAGATCAGGGGAAGTGAGCAGAAGAAACCCAAGTTAAAGATAAAACAGGAAAAGACCAGAGGGTTTGCTCATCCCAAAGACCATCCCTATTTTTGTAAGCTTTGATTCCAATCTAACGCTTTTATTAAAGAAAGGATCAGTTAATAAACATGACCATCCCTATTTTTGTAAGCTTTGATTCCAATCTAATGCACACCTCAACCACCTATATGTTTATTATTATCCCAATCTAAACCACTAACAAATAGACAAATAAACCAATTAACCATCCACCAGCGTCGTCACTTCATGTACTTTTATCTCAACCACAAATTTATGAGTCCTAGTCATCTACCCATGCTACAAAAATCATGTGTACACATTAGAGTTTCTTTCGTGTATGATTATAACAATACACTAGATGTCAAAATTGTACAAATTGCTTTCTTTAGAAATGACAAAATTGGTTATCTTTAGCATATATATATATATATAAGAGAGAGAGAGAGAGAGAGAGAGCTTATTATATTATTTATTATATACATACATACATACATACATATATATATATATATATATGTGTGTGTGTGTGTGTGTGTGTGTGTGTGTGTGTGTGTGTGTGTGTGTGTGTGTGTGTGTGTGTGTGTGTGTGTGTATCTATCTATCTATCTATATAGATACATACATACATACATACCTATATACATATATATACATATACATATACATATATATACATACATATACATATACATATACATATACATATACATATACATATATACATACATATGTATATATACATATGTATGTATATATACATATATATGCATAGATATACATATATGTATACATAGATATACATATATGTATACGTAGATATAGATATACTTATGTGTATAGATATATACTTATATATACATATATATATATATATGTATGTATGTGTGTATGTATATATATATATATATATAGAGAGAGAGAGAGAGAGAGAGAAAGCTTATTATATAATTTGTTATATATATATATATATATATATATATATATAGAGAGAGAGAGAGAGAGAGAGAGAGAGAGAGCTTATTATATAATTTGTTACCTCATATCAAACTTTGTCATTTCTATTTTAAGTTTGCAACTTGATATTTGTTGTGAACAACTCATTCAAAACATAGTTATACATTGATGAGGAAATTGCATTTCACACAATTATTGGTTTGTTAAATTACACAAATCACAAATTCAACCAATATAAAAAATATTCAATTTCATATTCTTTATCTTCACTTAACACATAAACCACCTAGTATTTAGAATTTGATAAGTTACACAACTCTTGTTTCAAAGGGCAATTACATACTAGATATATGTAAAGCTATAATTTTTTATTTTTTAAAAGAATTAAAAGTATAGATATATAAATTATTATAAGAATAATTACATAGAACAACACATGTGTTGTTGCAAGTTGGTAACAAAAGTATTGTGACATATATACAACAATAAATGATAAATATAAAATAAAGTGTCATTAACAACAACAATCATAGAGAAGGTACTAAGAAATGATAGAAAACATACATATGATGCTAGATCAAACATGTGGCTAAAGGAGATCATTTAATATTAAATTGTAGAAAAGAGTGCAACCATGCAAATACTTTATTGTTCCTTTTGTATGCACCTAATCTGGCTCCAAAATGTGCTATCGTACGACTGATAACTTTCATGTTATGCGGACACAAAAACTACAAAATAGGCATAGAATGGTTGTGGGGCTCGGCAAAAGTGTTGCAGACATTGTCCCCCACTATAGTATAACACGAAAATTATCAATGTACAAAAAGACATTTTTGGAGCTAGAATAGCTACAGTCGTTCCTTTTAGCTTAGTAAGTACATTTTGACAAACATTAAGTTTCCACAATCCATTATATCTAATTCATCTATTTCTGGATTCGATTGTGAATAATTTTTTTGCATCAAAAAATATTTTGGATCACACTTTGTGATCCATCATCTGGATGAGAAAAGATAGATAGCATGCATAGATGAAAGATGAACAAGTAGCAGACCAAGGTTGCTAAAAAAGAGGGAGGGAGGAGGCACAAAAATCTAGGAGGGAAGAATGACTAGACCAAAAAATAAAGAAGAAGTTGTAAGAAACAATAAAAAAAAAAATAACCAATTCAAAGGAACAAACTAAACACAATAGAAACAGTCAAAAAATGAGAAAATAAATAAATCGACAAATTAAAATAAGAAAATACAAGAGCAAAAATAAACAAGAAAAAACCAAAAAAATAACAAAGACAACAAGGACAAAAACAACAATGATAAATAAATATATGAAAACACACACACACACACACGTATATATATATATATATATATGTTTATTCACACACACACACACACACACACACACACACACACACACACATATATTTGTAATCCAATAGTTTCTTCAATGTGTGATGGTGGCTTATTATTTGAGATGAATTGGTTAACCAAAAGTGCACTTCCATAAAATCTCTTCATCTTAGAATACTACTTCTACAAATTAAGTATAAAATAACTTGTTTGTAGGCTATCGATCCACATGAATTTGTTTGAATCAAACATTTTCTTCATGTGCAAAAATATACTTAATTATTTTAGCATTTATGTTATAACAAAGTAAGAGAGATGTATGAATGGCAAGTATTTGTAACATAGGAAAATGGGGACTCACTAGTCTAAACATACAAACTAGGAATCAAATTCAAACCCACAAATTACATTAGAGAACAACCAATTAGGCCACATATTCAAACCTATCGGTGAGAGTTAGGAACTTGTATAATTGATTATTCTCTTATTGAATTATTTGAATTAAGATGGATGCAAAGAACTAGGGCTAAATGATGCAATATTGACAATAAACAATGTAAATAAGAAAATGTAGCTTTGGAAATGAACTAATAGGTACAAATTTGAGAAGAGGATGCAGAGAGGAACTTGTGTAAGATATATGAGCTGGAATTGAGTGGATATTATTATTAGGCACCCTTGTCTAACTGACAAATCACTAAGCATTGAGATTAGATCTAAGACTCTAAAACATTGTTGTTTCTTCCTGCCAAATCTGAACCCAAACTAGGAGGACAAGGGTGTTAGGTGTCGTAGTCCTAGTGGACAGAGGCACTAGGTACCCCAATCCGGGTGTTTTTTGATCAATTTGTAGTAGATCTTTGTTTCTAGGCCTTGAGCAATTTCCTGTCTTCGGTCTCTATCCAAAAACTATAGTTGAACCTAGATTTGCATACAAGAGGAGAAGAATGGTGTTTGGGTTGTATAGTGTTTTGCCTTAGTCAAACCCCAAGTTGGTACTCATCCTTGCAACAATGGTGAATAAGAGAAAGAAGTATGAATTGAAATGGTTGAGGGGAAACACATTAAAATTGAAATGATTGTACCTTCAATTGATGATATAATTCTCTTAGGATAATTCATCCATGTGTTGATGCAATAATGTGATAAATTATAATAAAATCCATCACAAATTTATCATGAAAACATAATTGAATATGTCTTGTTGTAGCTTGTTGCTCCTTGAACTTTGATCTGCTCTTGAATCATATTACTTGCTCTAGGAATGGAATTTGTACATGAAATGATGAGATGAATTAAGGGTGATGCCTTGTATGAGGATCTCAAAGTAAAATCACCTTTTTGTTTTCTTAAAATAATCATTTTCACATAGTGAGAATAAGTTTGGAAATGACAAGATTTTCATATTATCCTCCTAAACTTTTAGCCAAAAAGCATCATACAATGGGACTAGGCAAAATTGTCCCAACAAAATAGACTCACATTCTTAAAGTCATGAGATAATAGGGCCTTGATACCGTATATGTAATTTATGTGAAAAATGATAATATTTAATTGCGAGAAAAAGTGCATTGAACTTTAAAATGACGTAGGACCCATATAAGCTTAAAATGAAATAGGTTAAAAGGCACACATAATATAAGGGCCTAATTAATAAAGTGATGTATTAAAGTAAAATAGGAGTCATAATATTGAAATAAATATTAATATAATGCAATAAAAGGTCCTATAATGAATATAGGAATGGGAAAATTAAAATAAGTACAAGGGAAAGTCTGAAATTAGACTCCATAATTAAAGGAGTACAAATTTTGATGCTTCATTTAGCCCCCACTTTACTGGAGTATGACCTAGGCTCATGATAAAGTAGAAGTGAAGAGATAGAACATCCAAGATCAAGACAAGCTAGGCATAGGACAACACTAAGTTTGAGGGATGTGCAAGCCCCCAAGCATATGATCCTATTAATCCATGCAAGTAACCTTCAAATAGGAACAATGCAAACAACTTTAGTACTAAAGAAAATAAAAGGTTCCAAGTCAACTAGTTGAAGAGACCTTGATAATCAAAATGTCTCAATCGCTAATGTCATTCTTGGTATGCTATTGCAAGAGCACAAGTGTACTTATAGAAAGAACAAGGATGCACATCAATTGAGGGGAGAAGATACCATGATCCAACACTAGCAAAGTGTGTTATAGCAATGGTTCATGGGGAAGAGAGAGAAAACTACATGAATTCCACAGGCTAGCAAGTTGTGTTATGCTAGGTGATCAATGGAGAAGAGAAAGAAAATAACATATATTTCATTGGCTAGCAATATACTTTATGTTAGGTGATCCATGCAAAAATAAAATGATGAGTCAAATTGATCTAGAAAGGTTTGTTATTCTTGTTGGTATTATGGATGACTTCATCATGTGTTGAATTGGTTTTGTCATTGATGTCAACACTTATCCTTTTGGAGGTCTGCTTTTTTTATTTGGCACTCTAGTTATATTGGTTGTTGTTGAACCAGCACATTGTGTTCACCGGCATGATTAGTGGCTTATGGACAGTCACCAGCATATGTTCACCAGTAGGATATATTGTTCATCAGCAGTGATGATGACTTGTTATCATCTGGAGATAATTTGGTTATGTCGAAGACATGAATTAGATGTTTGGATTTGGTGTTTTTCTTATTGGACTAATCGGGTTCACATATTTGCCTTTACCGACAGATAGGTCTAGGTTATGGACCGGTACAAGATATCATATTCCATATCAGCACGACACATTTTGGAAATGGTTTATTAATTGGATAATGTGTAAATGTATTGAGCTGACATATTGTATCACATCAAGACCTATTTGTAATTGATTTAAATATAATATCCTTAGTGAGCTGACCTTGTGATTTGGTCTTAGGTTTTGTATAAATAAATGTAAGATATCATTTGAGAGAAGTAACAGATAAGTGTGTGCGAATATTGAAGAGCTAAAATAAGCAGATCCTTGTGTGAATCACGCAGATATTATCCGAAGGTTGAAGGAAGGTTATGAAGGTGTTTGGCACTCATGTTCTAAGCTTAAACCGGTATTGAATCTAGCATTGCAGATGCTACATTGAAGCAGTACATTGTAATTGGATCTAACCATCCAATTGTAGTCAGTGTGACTCCTATTTTGTGATTGAGCAATGAGTTCTAGGCGGTTGGCCTTTCTATATGTGCATACCCCATTTGTATACACTTACTATCTACAGTAGTATCATCTGATTGTGGGTAAGGTTTCCCAGCATGGTTTTTCCCCTTACAGGGTTTCCACATCAAAATCTTTGTGTCATGTGTTGTGGATGTTGTTTCTCTTTATGTTTCATGCATTAAGTTATACGAGTGCTGCTATAATTGTTAATATATTTTACCGACATTAAGTTTCTTTTATCAGCACTAAGTTTTAAGTTGGAATAAGGTTATTTTGGATTGTAATTTATTGACAACTGGTTCACAACTGATTCTACCCCCCCCCCCCTCTCAGTTGTCCTTCCTGGTTCCTAACAATTCTATTTGACTTGTCGTAAAAAATATTACAAAGTAAATGTTTGTTTTACTAAATAATCCGTAACATGCAAAAGATCGACAAGGATTACCAAACAAAGCCCTTTATTTGTAAGGAAATCCAAAAATTCAACAAGGATTACCAAACAAATCTTGTTGCTTATAAATAAATCCACAAATGCAACTATAAAAATAGATGTTGCAATGACACCAACATAAGCAACAAGGAGGTTTCATATATGCCCCCCCCCCCCCCCCCCCCCTTAAGATGTCAACATACTCTTATGTTGATATCTTAGGATAGAAAGATAACACAACCAAAGTAAACACCTTCACCACCAAGGAGACACTTTCTATCACTAAGGAGAGATAATTATAAAAAACATACCATTTCAAGGAAGAGGTCCTAATCAAGGAACGCACATGTACTGACATGAAGGACAATTCTATGCAAGAAAGGATATCAAAGTATAAAAAATGCAACTCAACAAAGGAAAAGTGAATCCTTAGAAATAAGGGATGATTGAAAAACTATTCTTACCCTCAAGCATAGAGAGAAGAATAAATAGACTATCATGTTTCTCACCGAGTATGATTGCACCTAAAATTGTACTACCATGAATGGCAATGAGCCCCCAAAATGTATACTATCAATGCCACATAATGAGGAGTAACATAATAGGTCATAAATTTTACTTAGAATGGTCAAGAAAAAGATGCCACTCATTGTTATTTATTACTTGAATATACCCTAATCAATGAATTATTGAATTTTACTATGAAAATCTTGAGATTCATTAGTGGAATGGAAATGGAGTTGATGATATACACAAAAAGAAGAATTCTCAAGATATTGTCTACATTTCCTTATTCATTTGGGCCAAAGAAGGGTGTTCAACTTGTCTTGAAGAAGGCCAAACAAAATACTCTCTTGTTGTGATGAAAAGTTAGGAGAAGAATACATAGATGCATTAGACAAGGGGAGAGGGGATGTTATTAAAGGAGGAGGTTGGAAACCTACACCTTCTTTAGAAAACTATGATGTAGATTTCTCATAGCCTCAATGCTTTGTTGCACACATCCTAAACCATGTTTATTGTATCTATGTTTGGAAAAGATTTTGAAACCAACTCCATAATATTTTTCCAAATCAAGCATAGGAGTTTCAATAGGTTTTTAAATGTTAGGAGGGGAGGATTGACTCTTAATATTAATTGGATTAAATTTTAAATAAACCTAATCAACATCAATACATATGTTGGAACAATTTGGAATGGATTTAGAAGAAAAATTAATAAATGACACACTAGGCTCCTTTGAGGCTTGATTATTAAGTTCAGGGACTTTATATTCTCCACAAAAGGAGGGTGTGAAGT
Organism: Cryptomeria japonica; assembly: GCF_030272615.1. Lineage (NCBI taxonomy): Eukaryota > Viridiplantae > Streptophyta > Pinopsida > Cupressales > Cupressaceae > Cryptomeria > Cryptomeria japonica. The sequence continues at coordinate 515,260,658 of NC_081408.1, read as the reverse complement.
CTAATGATCCTCAATCATCCTCCAAGAGTACTCCTTCAAGTGAAGGAGCATCTTTATTGGAGATGATACATTTGTTTGTATTGGAGAAACAATTGAAGAAGATTGAGATTATGTTTGCATTTGCAAACAACTTTGTAAGTTCTTATCACCCTCTATACATTTCATTATTATAGATAAACTTGAGATTTTGATGAAGAGTAGAAGGGACCGCTTGAATAGCATGAATCCAAGGTTGAACTAGAAGAAGGTTGTATGTGAGAGTACCAGGCATGACAATATATTTTATTTTTATGGCAAGATCCACCAACACCCAAGAAACAGTCTTTGGCTTTTTAATGCTTTTGGCTTTGGGAGGAGCCAACTGCTCAAAATCATATTCATCTAGCAAAATTACCTATTTCTTCCTTTTAAGTGCTACTATATCCATCCATGGTGGTAAATATACTTTGGTAGTTGGAGTTGCGGCCTCCTTTTGAGTAGCAGCTATTATCTGAGACATATTCTAACTTGAAGACGCAGCAACAGAAGATGGAATTACGAGTACTAAGGTTGTGGTAACAGATGGTGATTCTATTGATGGAGTAGTAGTAGCCATTATTGATGCCACCTTTGAAATAATTAAGGTCACAACTGTAGAATGTGTCTTAGTGGCAACAATAGTACTTACAATAGGTGGAGCTTCAACCATGATTGTTATGGAAGGTAGGCCCACTGACTGCTTCTCTAAAGTTATTTGCTCCAAAGATTTAGTAAAATCCAGAATTGAAGACACAATAATGGATGTAGGAATATCATCAAACTCAAGAGACTACACAATGTAACATATTTTTGATCACCCTCATGTTGTGGTAATTCTATATTCAACCCCTCATTGTCATATTCTTCTCATCTTGATCTAAATTTAATTCAATAGAATGAATGATAGCTTGTGTAGGATTTGATACCTGTGAAGTGATGGGGGTATCACTCTCACCTTGATGAGTTGGTTCTTCAACTTGCATTTCCTCTTCATGAGTGATTTCTCCTTCTTCTTACTCTTTTTATTTCTCAACCTCTTCAACAGTTGGTTGCTCAGTCTCTTCTGTTTGTGTCACTTGTGCAGCTAATGTAGATTTGCCTTTCTTTAACCCTTTGACAGTGAATTTGATTTTAGGTCCTTTTCCCTTAGATTGTATCGAAGGGATTGATGGAGGTGCTTGCACATCTGCTTTGCTCTTGGTCCTTAATTTAGATGTTTCACTAACTGGACCATCACTACTATCATCATCACCAGAACTGGAAGGAAGATGCTTCATTCTAATCCCCTTTTTCAGCAACGATGCATTAGTATTAGCCAGAATAGGGGTGATTCTTTGGGTATTGTACTTACTTTCCTTTCTAGACCATTGGATGAGTGGCAAGGGAGAATTGGAAATCTTTCGTTCAAAGTAGACCGGGTCTACTATGTCATCGGTATCTTCAATTGTATCTGGGATTCTAGCCAAATCCATGTTCTCAATCTATTCCAAAGTGAGACGATTTAAATCCATTTTTCTCACATCTTCCTCATTTCCATAATCTGCCTAGACATATTTGAGTTGATATACATGTGTATAGATCCTCATGATTTTGTTCTTCATCCCACAAAAATCAAAATTATTATGAGCCTTGAACCTCCTCATGGCATTCCATTGCATTTCTTCCTCCATATTTTTGGCCTTTGGGTTGGTCATCACTGAATATTGGCCAATGGCTTCTGGAAATTTAAGGCCAGTCTTATGAGCTTGTGACTGCCTCTCATGTACGTGAATTAATTGTTGGTATAATTCCATGAGAATAATTATATCTAAAGGATACCTTGGCAGTATGAATGGTTTACCTATAAAACATCCTATGCGGATATATGTGAAAGTACGAAATTGAAGGAATAAACAACCAAAGAAAGAAACTTTGTTGTATGTTGCTTCTGAAAGTCTTCTCTTATATAAACCTTTATCAAACATACACTTCCAGATAGAAAAGAAGGCATCATTGACCCTTTTGAAATGACTTCCCTGATTGTTGATTGTAAGCTAATCATATTAGTTCCAAACAGGTACTAACCTTCTATCACCCTTTGTAGACAAACCTGGATATTGCCTCATAGAGGCGGTTGCATACACAAGGTATGAGGCCATATAGAACTTCAGTGTTGTTTTGACTTCTTTCAACTATGCACAAAGTGCATCACTAATCTTCTCACCCCAGTCTATTTTGGTTGCCCCTTTTATGATTATGCTCATGTAATAGCACATCCAGTTCTGAAAGTAATGAGAATCTATCAAACCTTTCACTCGTGCTAGCATAGTGACCATATCATTGTATGCTTCATTTAAATCACTTCTATGGAAGTATTTAGGCCATCTTGAAGTGGTGGAAACCCTAGTTGAAGATAATAAAATTGTATTAATCATCTTCTTACATTTCACTTTTTTTTTCTCATAATACTCTTGAGCACCATCTTTGGTTATGTCTGCTACTTCTTCCACTGGAGAACCCTTAAACACATTGTTAAAGAAAACATTGTCTAGTGTCATGACAACATTTTTATTTACATCCTTCACCTTTCTTGTATTAGGATCAAAATGATCTGCCACTGTAAGTACAAAATTTGGATCATGAGCTACTACTGGGAAAGAAGCATATTTGTGCAACTCTGATTTGATCAACAAACTCTTGCATGTACACATGACCAATCTATGTATCCCTTATCTCTTTGACATTAGAGTCAACTGAGCTCTCTGGGAACATGTTCAAGTATTTATCATACTTGTACTTCATCTTTTTCACATATTGCTTGCTTGGGGAAGGCTCTAACTGACTTGAAGAAGGCTCTAATTTGCCTTGAGAAGGATTAGACATTTGCAAAGTGCTCCATTCAATACTAATTGTCTATACTAAAATTCATCATTAAATTCAACTAGAATCAAAGGGAAATCACGAATCCCTATCTAATCAAAGGATCCTAAACAAAACCAAAACCAATGAAATAATACAATCGAGCAAATAGGAATGTAAAATAAATCAATTAAAACTCCCTATTCCATGACTACATATTGAATTGTTCTTCTCTTTTTTGTGGTATGGTGGCTCCCATATATTACGCTGGCACCCTGCAATTGACACAAAGATTCAAAGTTTGTGATTGTTGAAAATGGAGATTGAATGCTCAATTTATAGATTTTTGGAGAGGATTGATTTGAAAGGTGGAATAGATTGATCAAGAGGTGGAACTCAAGTAAGCTTGCATGTTGATTGATAGTTGAATTGCTGATTTGGACGTGGATCAAAATAGATTGAATTGATTAAATGAGTTAACTGGCTGAGAAAAAAGTTGATTGAAAGATGAAAAAGAATGATTGGAGGATAATTAATTCATGACAAAGAAAACTTTATTTAGAAAAAGCTAACTAGAAGATAGAAAAAGAATGATTGGAGGAAATTAAAGGGACTGACATAGTTAACTGATTGAAAGCCGATTGAATGATTTTTAGAAAAAAGCAAAGTGGAAGATAGAAATAGAGATGGAAAAGATAATGATTTAATTAATTGATTGATTGAATTAATTAATTTAGCATGTGCTTGCACTTTGACTTTGATTTTCAATTTAATCTTTGCATGAGATTTGATTCAAATATTGAATTTATTTTAAATTCAATTTGCTATTTGAATATATTTAGAACTTGACTTTGATTGCACTTTGACTTTGATTTTCAATTTAATCTTTGCATGAGATTTAATTCAAATATTGAATTTATTTTAAATTCAATTTGTTATTTGAATATATTTAAAACTTGACTTTGATTTTCAAATTAATTTTTGAAATCATGCACATGTATTTGAAACTAGAAGAAATTAGAAGAAATAATGAAATTAGAAGAATAAATTAGTTAATTAAATAATTTAAAGAAATTGTTTAATTATTTAGAAATTGAATTTAATTAAATAATAAATATTATTCAAATTAAAGGATTAAAATCATAATTAATTAAATAATTAATATTTAATTAACATTTAGAAAAGTGTTAATGATTAATTGAATAGAGATAGAAATTGAAAATGAATTTATTTAAATAATAAAGATTATTTAAATTGAAAGATTAATAATCATAATTAATTAAATAATAAATATATAATTAATATTAAAAAATGGTTTAAATGATCAAATGATGATAGAATTGAAAATATAATAATTAGTAAGATGACAAAGAAATGTGAATTTAGAAGAATGAGTTTAATTAATTTAATTAAATAAATAAATAATTATTGAACTAATTTAGACAAATAATTAGTACATGATCAATGAGACATTTTTAGGTGTCTACATTTGCCCCTCTTTGAGACAATGTCGTTACATTGTTTCAAAGAAAACGAAAAAAATCCTGCCCCAGTATTGGAGGTAGGATGCCCCCTCGAGAGATTGTTTATACATTAAAAGTATGAATGATCTCTCGAAAGAAGAAGAATGTGAGATAGAAGAATAGTTAGTTGATTAGAGATAGAGATAGGTAATGTGAAGATGATGTTGAGATAGAATATAAGAGCATGAACCTTAGAATGAAATATGAGAATTAGAAGCAATTGAGGATGATTGATGTGAAATGATAGACTAAAAAAATGAAGATGATGATTTTCACTAACTTTTGTGCCTTTATTCATAGCTTAATATATATTCTTCACTGGGCCTTATTATGTAACAATGGAGCTTAGCATATCAGGGTATAAGGAACCAAGATTTAAAGATATCTCATTGAAGAAACAAACACGTAGCAGACAAGGAGTGAACCCTCCATTTTGAGAATAATGCCAAGGGTCGAGGTATGTGGGATAGTCACAAGCATAACTATCCTTGACTTTTGCATAGGATATTTGTTGAATGAACGTACCAACATAGACACCCACTGGAACTATTGCCCCAGAACTTCATTGGTCCACACCACAAACAACAAACAAAGAAAAAGATCATGACCATCCCAGCTCCTCTAGTCACTTGTGGACATCCTTGAGTAGCATAGGAACATAATCTGTCACCAAATGATAAAAGATAAAGACTAACTAGGAGAAAATTCAGCAGCCATACTGATCTGTGTCTTCATTTTGATTGCTTGATGTGATAGTTGATAACGTCTAATCTCAGGTTGTTACGGACCCCGTTTAAGACTGATATGTCTGGTTTCGAGTGTATCCTCTTTTGTTTAAGACAAGATAATGATCACTTGATATGGATAGTTGATATGAATGATAAGATAGCTTGATCAGTTGATTGCAGATGTTTGACTAGATAGTTGTATCCTTTGTTAACTTTGTGTGAAGTGTTTTCTAGATATCTGCTAGGGTATTTGTTTTTGCGAGACATTTTATTGCAAGTTTTTTGATTGATTGATTTTTTCAAGATCGTATATGGATTTTTTTGATTGATTTTTCTCAGGACTTTATATGGATGTTTTTGGTTGATTTTTTCAGGACTTTTTCTGAATGTTTTTGGTTGATTTTTTTAGGACTTTATCTGAATGTTTTTAATATTTTTTCAGGACTTTTATCTGAATGTTTCTAGTATTTTCTTCTTTGGATTTGATGAAACATGACTTGTCATAAATTGATAAAGATAAGACTAACTTCGACAAAATCTAGCAGCCATACTAATCTATGTCATTATTTTGATCATTTGATGATTGATAGGAATGTTTGGTTTGAGAGAGTGAATACCCCGTGTAAGACCAATCTATCTGGTTTCGAGTGTACCCTTCCCTGTATAAGACATGTTGATGTTTGATAGAGTTTGATCAATAAATTGATTAACAAGACATGTGATCAGTTTGATTATAGACTTTGAGAGTTTCTCTATTGTTGATTTGATTTGATGGACGGTCTATGCTTTCTTGCTTTGATTTTTCAGTTTTTTAGTTTTTCATTTTTATTTTTTTAAGGCTTTTTTCAGGACATGTTATGATTTTATTTGGAACCTTTTTTTTTTCAGGATCTTTTTTATGATTTTTACGATTTTGTGTTTTTCAAAAAATTTTTGAATTTTATGTTTATCAATGTTTTTGGAAATTTTCAGGACTTTTTATGGTTTTTAGGATTTTTTCAGCTATGCCCCCAGTATGTAGACCTATATGACATGATGATCTGCAGAATGCATGTGGAGACAATGAATTTTTGACATGACCTATGTTAATGCAATATGCATGATGAATATGCAGTTCCTATTCGAATAAGGATGATTGTGTTTGTTTAGCATTTTGTAATACACCAATTAAATTGGAGGTACAAATATTTAATAGATAAGCGGTCAATTGATCCTTAGGGTCCCTTGGAACATCCAAATTTACACACTTAGTGACTAGGATTTACAAATGGAGATGCGAAAAACTTCCCCATTGATTCTTGAAACTTTGATCTTCTTTTGCCCATGTGTGTGCAAATGAGTTATTTCCCGCTCTTATGTTCACTAAAGATCCTTAGCATCCTATATAACTAGCTACATGGATTATTCTAACTTCAAAAGCATCCCGAATAGAGCCTCACTGCCAGTAAGCTTTTAGAGCTCTGACGAGGTTATAGACTGTAATCTCTCAAATATTGCTCCATTGCCAGCAGGCATCCATAGCCTTCATGGAGTTACTCGCATGTTCCTATAGTCAAGCTTTTTATTGCACTTTGTATGCATTATATTTCAATTATATATCATTGCTCTTTTTCCTTAAGATGGATATCTGGCATAGCACTTTTTTCTTTTTTATTTCCTTGCCTTGACTTGTAAGTAATGAAACCTACTTGGGTATGACAATTACAGCGGCGTTGAAGTAGAATTTTAGATTTTTCACTAGTCATATGATAAATTAGGTGTCTCAAATGAATTATAGATTTTGTTAATGTGTTTGAGATATAGCAATTGATAGATTTTGGGTTAACAAGTCTCAAATAGTAAAATCACTACCCAACCATAAGTAAAGCGTCGTCACAGGGTAATGTTGAAAATGAATGACCTTAGGATCTCAAAGACTTCATGTTTGAATATCTAAGAAAGGAGACGACCCTTGTTTCTCTTGAATGCAAACAAATGATAAACTTGGACAGTTGCCTTGTTTTATTGATGCTACTATATGCTAATTCAGAAACCATATGCAAATACTATGCATTTGAAAAAGAAACTATATGTGATGTAGTGCTTTGAATAAAATGAGATACAATGCGAAAAGTAAAACCTAAACTAACCAAGCCCTTAGATATAATATCGTTTAAGGTGCATGTTGTTCATAGAGTCAAGGATTTTTGTGTAGGTAGTTCATTGGTCTTTGTTTGAAGACTCGGACAAAGATGTCTTTTCCAATAGGATATAAGGACTCAGCTAAGTGTGTTGGGATTACTAATATTGACAAAATCGGTGAATCCAGTGAACTGATATATTAGCTAAGATTTGTCATTGATGACTAACACTGACCGGTGGAGTGGTGTATCTTAGTAGAAAAGGTGATGGCTTGCAAACAACATGGAAGCAGCATCAGAGATAGATGATCAAGGTTTAATCAGATCAAGAGAAGACAGACTAAGCTAACCGGTCTTTCATTCAATAAGATCAATGTTAAGGTCAGATCTTCAAGTTGGCTATTCTGATGATGATGATGATGAAGTCACAGAAGGTGACTTAGGCAAGAAGGCTTGAGGTCCTATGAAAATCGGAACCTCATTGGCAAACAAGAAAAGAGGATTGATGGAAGTATTGTAAACTGGTATCAAAGGATGAACCGGTAGTGGAGAGTGCAGTGGTATACTGGTAGACTAGTGAAGAAGAAGGAAGATAGGTTGTCACTATAAATCTTAGAGTGGTGATCGGTTACACAATTGTAATTGCAAAAGGTGAGTTGGTGAGTTTGTGTTAACACCAAACTAAAGGTTGGTGAATTCAAACTCATTCATCATGTATTTAAGCCATGATTACTTGTGGATTTTCTGGTTCACATTTAAAAGATTGAACTTCACCTAGAATTTGTTATTTTTGGGGGATGTTGTGGTAGATTTGGATGAGTAGTTGGCGGAATTGTTGCAGGGTGTGCAGAGAAAGAGCCAGAAGATTTGAATTTGAAATCTACCAAGATCTATGATTGCATTGATTAAGGAAACACCTGAAGGTGATGACATAGAGAGTATAAAGTGTTTTGAGTTCATACAAAACATTTTGATCGCAAAATTTGCAAAGTGAAAATCCTATGAGAGGCGATCCAAAGTGTAGAGTGAAGAGTAAGGAAGCGCTAAATGATTTAGCAGAATAGAGTGTGTGTGAAGTAGACCGATAGAGTGCAGAGCCGAGGGTATGAGCAGAGGACCGGTGCAGTGCAGAGAAAATGCAACCGGTGCAGACAGAGTATGAATTTCATTGTGATCTGATCAAGCTATCAGTAGCTATTCTAGCAGATCAACTTCCTATTGCTTTCTAACCATTTCAACTCAAAATCCCTTAACCCCCATAACCGGGTGGACTTTAATAGGTCCCTTTGTAAAATCCCTTAACCGGGTGACATCTTAATTGATGATCCTAAGTCCTTTTACAAGGCTACCTCTAACAGGGTAAAGGCACTAACAGGCCTTAAATAAAATTCCTTAACCAGGTGGCACCTAATAGTGTCTTTGTAATCTCCTAACAAGGATGGCTCCTCACTGGGTGTACTCTAAAAGAGTGCAAATTTTGTGAGTTTCTACTCATACCATGGTATTCTCCCATTTGGGTTTCCACAAGATAAATCTTGGTGTTATTGTGTATCTTTTCATGCATGCATGTTCTCTTGCAAATAACTATTTTTATTGATGAAAATTAAGTTAGTGCAGACTTGAGTAAAAAGGTTCTAATTTTATAAAATCTGTAAAGTGTTGATTCACCCCTCCCCTCTCAGCACCGCTTGGGACTAACAATTGGTATCAAAGCTTTGGTCCTTACATTCAGAAGAGCTTAAAAACTTAAGGAAATGTCCAAGATGATGTGAAAGGAGGGTCCTAAGTTCTCTAAGGAGAATTAGACTTTATGGTGTGGTAGAATGAAGCTCTACCTAATAACCTTAGGAGATCAATACTTGAATCATGTAATCATAGAGTACAATGAACCTATAGGGGTTCTCATTGCAAATCAGATCAAAGAAAGGCAAGACAACACTGCAACTATGGATCTGATTGCTAGCACTCTATCTAATAATGAGTATGTTGAGGTTCAAGATCTGAAAATAGCCAATGAAATGTGGAATAATCTGAAGATTGTTTATGGAGGAGATCCTCATGTTCAAAAGGCTAAGGTGGACAGCTTAAGAGGCAAATTTGATGAGATGAGGATGCAATAAGGAGAAAATATAGAACAATATAGAAAAAGAATAAAGGATGTAGTAAATTCCATCAGAAGTGTTGGAGGAAAGCTTGAAGAAGATGATGTGGTCAGCAAAATCTTGAGAACCTTGCTACCACAATATTCCATAAGGGTTCCTGCAAAAGGAACTCGGATCCTTGGGAATAATTAGTGTTTCACTTGACTCACTGATTGGTAAGTTGACTGCCTTTGAACTGAGCAACTATGATAAGAGTGTACGAAAGATTGATGTTGCCTTCAAAGCTTCCATGATACTTGCACCAACAAGGAGAAGAAAAGAAATTGGAAATAGTTCTACTACAAGAACCGGTCATTCTCATGAATCTGACAACCTGTTATCTGAATAACAGGAACAAGATGAGATTGAAGCTCTATTAGCAAGAAGGCTACCAAGAGGAAAAGGAAAGTATAAAGGTAAACTTCCCTTGAAGTGTTTCTCTTGCAATAGAATAGTTCATATTGTATCCAGATGTCCTAACAGTGATAGGAAGGATAATTTTAAAAGCTACAAAGACAAGAGCAAGAAGGATTCCTATCTTGCAGAAGAAGGAGTTACCGATGAAGAATCAGAAGGATCTGATGGAGATGGAATTGCATTTGTAGTGGTAAAGGAAGATAACACAAAGGAAAGTGATATGGCACTATATCTAGTTCAAACTGATGTGGAGACTAGGTAATTGACAGTGGTTGCACTCACCACATGACCGATGACAGAAACAAATTCTTAAGCATGGAGGACTTTAATAGAGGAATGATGAGATTCGGCAATGATGCTCCTTGTGCAGTAAAAGGTAAGGGATCTATAGCCCTAAATGATAAAACAAACTGTGAAGATGTTTATTGGGTATAAGGGCTAAAATATAGTCTGTTAAGTGTTGCACAACTTAACAATAAGGGTTACCAGTTAGAATTCAATGAAGGAATATGCAAAATAAATGATAAATCAGGAAGTCTGATTGCTACTGATAAACAATCTAGAGGTAATTTGTTTCACTTAGAAACCATTGTAGGTAGTTGTCTAATGGAAAAGGTAGAATATAGTTGGTTGTGGCACAAAAGACTGTGTCATGTTAACTTTGATAGCAGAGAAAAAGTCAGTAAAATGAAGTCTGTCAAAGGTATGCCTGATATTATGAAACCTGAAAAATGCTATGTGCAAAGAATGCCAACTAGGAAAGTTGACCGGGTCTAGTTTCAGCAGCAAATCTTATTCATCTGAGAATGTGTTGGACTTAGTTCATACATACTTGTGTGGTCCTATGAGGACCAAGATTTTCTATGGGGACCGGTATTTCATGTTGTTTGTAGATGATTTCTCAAGAATGATGTGGGTTGTGTTCTTGAAAGAAAATTTTGAAGCCTTTCACATATTCAAGGTCTTCAAGGCTTGAGTGGGGAGAGGAACTGGTAAGAGTCTAAAATGTTTGAGATCAGATAGAGGAGGAGACTCCACCTCTCAAGAGTTCATGAATTACTATGAAGAACAGGGAATTATGAGACAGATGTTTGCACCCAGAACACCTCAGCAGAATGGGGTTGTTGAAAGAACGAATAGAACTCTGATTGATTGTGAAAGGACTCTAATGATACAGAAGGATATTCCACATATCTTCTAGAGAGAAGCGGTAAGCATTTTTGTGTATACCTTGAACCAGATATAGGTGAAGAAAGGGACAAATAAAACTCCCTATGAGTTATGGTGTGGATACTCACCCAATGTGATCTATTTCAAAGTATTTGGAAGCAGGTGCTATATAAAGAGGAATGAGTACTCTGGAAAGTTCGATCCCAAGAGTGATTAAGGAACCTTCTTAGGTTACTCCACAAAGAGTAAAGCGTAATGGTGTTTGAACAAAAGGACCGGTAAGATTGTGGAGAGTGATAATGTCAGAGTGGATGAGTTCTCTGAGAAAAATGAACAGGATAGCAAGAGTGAACCAAAGGATTATCAAGGATTCGAGTATACTATACCAGTCGAACCTGCTAAAGAGAATCATGTTGTGGCAGCAAATGAGGAAGCATGTGAAGTAGAACCTGCACAACCGGTAGAAGAATCTCCAAGAAATGAACCGGTACTAGTAAGGTATGTTAGAAACAATCACTCTGCTGACAATATCATTGGTGACAAAGATGCTAGAGTTTTGACTAGAAGAAGAGAAAGAGAGAATACTTGTCTGCTCTCCAAAATTGAGCCCAAAATAGCAAAGGAGGCTCTAAAAGATGAATACTGGATTAAAGCCATGGAGGAAGAACTAGAGCAGATTGAGAAAGATGAAACTAGACTCTTATGCCTATACCGGAGAACAAAAATGTGATAGGCACCAAATGGGTGTTTAGAAACAAAATGGATGAAACCGGTCAAGTAGTAAGAAACAAAGCAAGGTTAGTCTGCAAAGGGTATGCATAGGAAGAAGGTTTGGATTATGGAGAGACCTTTGCCCCGGTGGCCAGATTGGAAGGGGTCAGAATCCTTCTTGCTTATGTTGCTTACAAGAAGTTCAAAGTTTACCAAATGGATGTCAAATCGACATTCTTGAATTGTGTTTTAGAGGAAGAAGTGTACATAGATCAACCAGAAGGGTTTGTATCAGAAGATAGAAGAGATATGGTACGAAAGCTAAAGAAGACTCTGTATGAGCTAAAACAAGCACCAAGAGCTTTGTATGAGGGGCTGCACTCATATCTATTAAGCATAGGGTTCATGAGAACCAATGACAACAACAACTTATATTTGAAAACCAAAGAAAAGGAAAAACATCTTATTGCAGAGATTTTTGTAGATGACATCATCTTTGGAGGAGATGATGAGATGAACAAAGGTTTTGTAGATGAAATGAAGTAAGAATTTTAAATGTCCATGATCAGTGAAATAAAATTCTTCATCGGTCTGCAAGTATCTCAGCTAAAGAATGGTATATTCATTAGCCAGACCAAGTACATAAGGGAAATCTTGAAGACTTTTGGAATGGAAGATTCCAAACCTATTGGAAATCCAATGGTTACAGGTTGCAAGCTCTCCAAAAATGATGAGGCTAATGAAGTGAATGAGACACTTTACCGATCCATGATCGATAAGTTGTAGTATGTAGTACACAGTAGACCAGATATAGCACAAGCAGTTGGCTTGGTTGCTATATTTGTTGCAAATCCAAAAGAGACTCATATGGTGGCAATTAAGAGAATATTTAGATACCTTAAGGGGACTAATGAGTATGGTCTTTAGTATCCACATAAGGGAGATTTCAACTTAAGTGTCTTCACCGGTGTAGATTGAGTAGGGAAGATTTATGACAAAAAGAGCACTAGTGGAGGTGCATTCTTTCTTGGAGACATGATTGTGTCATGGATAAGCAAGAACTAGAATTGCATCTCTCAATCCACAGTTGAGGTAGAGTATGTGGTTGTTGCAATCAACTGTACACAGGTAGTATGGATCAAGCAGTTATTGGAAGGTATCCAGGAAAAGGTGACTGAACCTGTGGTGATTCACTATGACAACACCAGTGCTATCAAAATATCCAAGAATTTAGTGTTGTATTCCAAGAAAAAGCATATAGCTATCAAATACCACTACCTCAGGGAACAGGTTCAAGATAAGGAAGTAAGGATGGAGTATATACCAACAAAAGAACAGGTGGCAGATATCTTCACCAAGCCACTACAGAAGGACGCCTTTGAATATCTTAGAGGTAAGCTAGGGGTAATTCCCCTGCATACTCTAAGGTGAGTAAATATCATAACAACATCAATCTGGTATGATTTTTCTAAAAAATCTATGTATTTGGATTGATGATTATGGACTACTCCTATTAGGGGGAGCAGTCAGTGCAGTTTGTGAAATAGGGTGTCTAGACTACACCTTTGGCATTATTGTCAAAGGGGGAGATTATTATAGTGTTTTAGTATTGGTGAGTAGTGGGCAGAATGTGTGAAGTAGTGTTGAGTAGAAGTTGCTGAAGCAGAGGATTGCTAGAAGTGGTTAGAGTGGTTTGTTAGAAATAGAGTATTGCTAGTGTTAAGGGGAGATACTCATTACTCATAGCAAAAGTAATGACCGGTATAGCGACAAAGAAAGAAATGAAGAAAGTAGATGCACGAGCAGCTGATAAGATAGAATCTAAAGTGTTGTCATCAATGCCAAAGGGGGATATTATTGGCATTACTTATATTGACAAAATTGGTTAATCCAGTGAATCGGTATATTAGCTGAGATTTGTAACTGATGACTGACACTGACTGGGGGAATGGTGTATCTTAGTAGCAAAGGTGATGGATTACAAAAAACATGGAAGTAGCATCAGAGATAGATGATCAAGGTTCAATCGGCTCAAGGGAAGACAGACTAAGCTAACCGGTCTATCATTCAAGAAGATCGATGTTAAGGTCAAATCTTCAAGTTGGCTATTTTGATGATGATGATGAAGTCACAAAAGGTGACTTAGGCAAGAAGGATTGAGGTCCTATGCAAACTGGAACCTCATTGGAAAACAAGAAAAGAGGCTTGATGGAAGTACTGCAAAGCAGTATCAAACGATGAACCGGTAGTGGAGAGTGCAGTGGTATACGAATAGACCGGTGAAGTAGAAGGAAGATAGGTTGTCACTATAAACTTCGGTGCAGTGATCAGTTACACAGTTGCGATGGAAAAAGGTGAGTTGGTGAGTTTGTGTTAACGCAAAACTAAAGGTTGGTGAAGTCAACCTCACTCATCATGTAGTTAAGCCATGATTACTTGCGGATTTTATGGTTCACATTTAAAAGATGGAACTTGACCCAGAAGTCGCTATTTTGGGGGGATGCAGTGGTAGATTTGGATGAGTAATTGGCGGAATTGTTGCACGGAGCATAGAGAAAGAGTGGGAAGATTTGAATTTGAAATCTACCAAGATTTGTGATTCCATTGATTAAGGAAACACATGAAGGTGACGACAGAGAGAGTATAAACTGTTTTGAGTTCATACAAAAGATTTTGATCGAAAAATTTTCAAAGTGTGAATCCTGTGAGAGGCGATCCAAAGTGTAGGGTGAAGAGTGAGGAAGTGCTAAATGATTTAGAATAATAGAGTGTGTTTGAAGTATACCGACAAAGTGCAAAGTCGAGGGTATGAGCAGAGAACCGATGTAGTGCAGAGTAGACACAACTGGTGCAGACAAAGTATGAATTTCATTGTGATCTAATCAAGCTATCAGTAGTTATTCCATCAGATCAACTTCCTATTGCTTTCTAACCATTGCAACTCAAAATCTCTTAACAGGGTGGACTTTAATAGGTCCCTTTGTAAAATCCCTTAAACTGATGATATCTTAATTGATGATTCTAAGTCCTTTAACAAGGCTACCTCTAACAGTGTAAAGACATTAACAAGCCTTAAATAAAATCCCTTAACTAGGTGGCACCTAGCAGTGTCTTTGTAATCTCCTAATAGGGATGGCTTCTCACTGGGTGTACTCCATAAGAGTGCAAATTTTATGATTAGCTACTCACACCGTGGTTTTCTCCCATTTGGGTTTCCATGAGATAAATCTTGGTGTTATTGTGTATCTTTTCATGCATGCATGTTCTCCTACAAATAATTGTTTGTATTGATGAATATTAAGTTAGTGCATACTTGAGCAAAAAGGTTCTAATTTTATAAAACTGGTAAAGTGTTGATTCACCCCTCCCCTCTCAGCACTGGTTGGGACTAACAAAGTGTACATGTTTAATATCTCCAATGTTTATTTCTTTAGTTTTTGGATTGTGTGGATCATCAGTGGGAAATCCAGCTCTGGAACCCCTGAATTCAGCTATAGTCTTATCATTTTCAAAGCAATCCAACTATTGGTAGATTCTCTTTCCCCTAGTCTATCAAGTGTGGGTGCACGAGGCAAATAGATTTTGGTTCTAAAGTTGTGACATGAGCAGGTGCTATGCCTATTTATATTGATGCACTTAAAGAGGATGATGAAGTCAATGAGGTGTTGATCTTATTAGTTGGTGTTATGTTTGTGCTCGAAGAAGATGATGGAATATTTCATTAGTTGGTGTCATGCTTGTTTTTGTCACCACATTGGCATGTAAAAAATGCACACATACAATAATTGATAAATTGTTCTCTACAGTATGATCAGGATTGGTGATTTCATTGCTAAGGAGTTCATGAAAAACTTATGTAGAGGGAGTGGGATCATGAGGGGGACTAGGAGAAATGGTAAGTTCATTTGAGAGGGAATATTGTGAGGAACATGGAGGATTATGGCATGGAGATGAAGGAATGGAGGAATCTTGATCAAGATCTAGAGAAATAATGGGATCTTGCTTACGATATGAAGGTAAAGGAATACTTTGATCTTGACTTGGAAAGGGATTATTAGGAAGGATGGAAAGGATGTCCTAATCTTGATTAGGAGGTGGATGTTGGATGGGACTTGAAAGGAAACTTTGTTCTTGAGACAAAAGGGTATCATTATGAATGGAATAGAAAAGAGTGAGGGGATTATCATAAGATTCTTGGTCGGTGGGATCTTGATCAAAAATTGGGTAGGATGGAAGGGTTTGTTCATGATCTTTATTTGTTTCAGGACTCATTTCTACCTGATTTTGGATCATCCTCTTGACATAAGGAAGGAGTTTGGATATGCATGGGAAATTCTTGGAAGGTTTCAACACATTGACTTGATGAGAAAGGATTTTGAATGAGACTCTTTGAAGTGGGTTTATATGATGTGATTGGGTCTTGAATTTATGAAGCATCGAAAGGTCTAGCATCATGACTTGGATTAGATTGGATTTGTATTATGGATAGCCCTTGGGAGGTTGCGTTATTAGATAAAGATAGTTTGGACTGCTCTTGTGTGACTTCAAGGTATGAGTAAATTGTGGAAGATATGGAGGTTACTTGGGGTGCAAAGTTTTGACGGGAAGAGTCATTGCTAAACATGGGCAGATGACCTTGATGCATGATAGGTGATACATTGACCATGTTTCATTGATGTCCAAAGGGTGATATGTTTGTAATTATACTTGTATTCAATTGGGACACCCTTGGTGGTGTATTTGAAGACATAGGAGGATATTTGTAGACATGTGATGTGACTGAAGGAAAAATTGACTGTGTAATTGTGTGTGACCTTGGTAGTGGTTGACTTGTTTGAAAAATTTGTGGTGTTGAGAGTTGTGTCATTTGTTGTATTGGTTGTTGGACTTGCATCGTTGGGTGTGTTTATTGTTGATATTGGTTTCTCATGTTTATTTGTGTGAGAATAGTTGGTATGTCTGATTTCATAATAAGAGCTTGCACATCAACCAGCTCTAAATTCATATTGGGACGTTCAAATTTTTGAAATAGTTGGAACATCTGGGATCTACTCTCTTCAATTTTTTTAACATTTTGTTCCAAGATCTCTATTTCTCAAGCTAGTTTCTCTTCGAGTGATGGAGAAATAGGTATGACACTTGTTTGTTCTCGATAAGTTTGATGCATAGTTTGGGACATGTATATGTTGGATTGAGATGATTGACTGTTTGGTTGCAATGACATGATTCCAAGAAAGTTGGAAGTTTGATAAGGATAATGTTGTCTCCTAGAATTTTGAGAGCTTGTTTCAACCATTACTCTATATGCCATTTCTTTTTGAATTTTTGAAGTTTAGGGATGAAATGCAATGCAACTAAAGGATGAAAGTGCAACCCTGTTTTTTTTTGGATTTTGAGAATTTTGAAAATGGACAAATGCAACTAGGGATGACAAATGCAACCTATGTTTTTGGAATTTTTTGACATGTTGGATTAAGGAATGACAAGATGAAATCCTAAAGAATGACAATGCAACCTATGGACTTGGACTAGGGAACACCCTAATTTTGAAGATAATGCAAAATGGAGATAATGATTTGACCCTATGTCTTATGAGGATGAAGACTATGCAAGGGCTAAAATAGGGATTATGACAGCTATGCAAGGACTTATGAAAAGATTATGAGGATGCTAATGGGATGTAAATGAAGACTTTATAAGGACTTATGCAAATTCTAAGGACGTAAATGAGGATTGTGATGAGGATGATAATGAGGACTATGCAAAGTAAGGACATAAATGGCGACTATAATGAGGACAATAATGAGGACTATGCAAAGACTTACGCAAAGTAAGGACATAAATGGGGAGTACAATGAGGACAACAATGAGGACTATGAAAAGACTTATGAAAATGTAAGGACATAAATGCAGACTATAATGAGGATGATAATGAGGACTATGCAAGGACTTATGCAAAGTAAGGATGTAAATGAGGACGATGCAAGGACTTGTGCAAATGTAAGGACTTATGTGAAGATTATGATGACTGTGCAAGGACTTTATGCAAAGATTATGATGACTATGCAAGGACTTATGCAAAGATTATGAGGATGCTAATGGGATGCAAATGAGGACTTTATAAGTACTATGCAAGACAATGTAAGGACTTATGTGAAGATTATGACGACTGTGCAAGGACCTATGCAAAGATTAAGATGACTATGCAAGGACTTATTCTAAGGATGATAATGAGGGTATAAATAAGGACTATGCAAAGATGCCTATGGTCACAAGTATGTAAAATTTTGGAGTTTGTAGGATTGTCTGTTGCTTTAAGGTAGACTCTGTTTCAAGTAATTTTGTTTGTAGGACAAGTCTGTTGTTTTTTTCAAATCTGAAAATAATTGTTTGAAGATAAGTATAGCTGATTGAACTGTGTTTTGACCAACTCTGAGCATTTAGAGATACACAAAGTAGGGCCTGAAATAGCCCAAATATTGACTCAATACTGGTCTAGCACAACGATACAAATAAAAGCATAGAAGACAATCTTAGGTTGGATATTGGAAAGAATTCAATGTGCCCCTTATGAAATACTGAAACAAGATGAACAGCTAGAGAGTCTGGCAGCATTGGCTCCACTCCACAACACACACTTCTTGGACATGCCAGTCTCTCTTACCCCGAAGATTCGAATATCTTATCATAATACAAGTAAGAAAACTAAGATTAGTACATCAAACTTTAAAGTCCAATGCGCAGAAAAAAAAACATTACAGATTGCATATTGGACTTTTTAGTCCGATCTGCGAATAAGGTAGAACAACTTTGCAAGTCAGAATTTAAAGTCTGACCTACACTTTAGTAAAGTGCAAAGTTATTATGCACATTGGACTTTAAAGTTCGATCTGTATAATAGGGCAAAACAGAATCCTGCAGGTCAGACTTTAAAGTCCGATCTGTGCTCTTAAGAAAACATGGCCTGCACATCAAACTTTAAGTCTGATGTGCAGCAAAGGGAAGGACAACTCTTCCTGACATGTCAAACTTTAAAGTCTGACCTGTCAATAAAAAGAAGAACAAGAGATCGACAAGTCAAACTTTAAAGTCCGACATGTTGATCGGGGAAGAACACAACCACACGGGAAAAACAACTCTTGCATGTTAGATTTTAAAATCCAAGATGTGGGAGACAATAAAATGGGAAAAACTAAGTTTCTAGGGTATTTGGATTTTAAAATCCAACATACTTTAAAAACAAAACCAACAAAACAAATGGAAACAAAAACAACAAAAACCCTATCTAACGTGAATTAGAAACAAAACAAATGCAAGAAAAGAATGAAAGGAAACAAAACATACCTCAAAACGCAAAAAGATAGAAGAAAAATGGCCTACAATACCTTGAACACGCTCGCACAAGAGAAAGATCTGCAGAATGGTGAGCTTGGAGGAGTAGAGTGAAGACAAGGAAAAAACTAACTTAAAACAAAACTAAAATGACCTAAACCCTAATAAATAACCCTAATAAAAAGGTATTAATGACTGCAATTAATGCAGGTCATACTTTAAATTCCGATCTGCATGTTAGACCCTCTACAGGTTGGACTTTAAAGTCCAATCTGTAGACAACTACAAGCAAAAAAGCCTGCAGGTCAGACTTTAAAGTCTGACCTGCACTTAACTATAGGCAAACATGCACATCAAACTTTAAAGTCTGATGTGCATAAAAACACCTAAACACCCTACATGTCAAACTTTAAAGTCTGATCTATAGGTAAAACTGCAAAAATCTACTAACTTAAAAATGATAAAAACAAATAACAAAAAGCAGATTTTAACTAACTGACGGAGTCGATTAGCCTTTCCCAAAGGACGTGAGGTATGAAATGGACCAGTTTCATAGGGCTGCCTGATGATTTTAGCCATGCTGAAATCGAGGACAACAGAATCCAAAAAAGTGTTCTTTTGGGGTCACATCAAGTAATCTTTTGGGATACATCTTTTCAGCTCGAGGAATAGAAGTGGATCCAGCTAAAGTGAATGTTATCATGGAAATGGAATTGGCTAAGAACATTAGTCAACTACATTCTCTCCAAGGAAGAATAGAGTCTATAAGAAGATTCATTGCCCAACTGGCTAATAGGTGTCATCCATTCACTCACCTATTGCACAAAAATGTTCCATTTCAATGGGATGATAAATGTGAACAAGCATTTGACAAAATAAAAGAATATCTGGTAACTCCACTTGTCTTAGCATTACCAATAGAAGGCAAGCCTTTGTTGCTCTACATTTTTTCCATAGAAGTATCATCAAGAGCTCTCCTAGAACAGCAAGATCAAGAAGGAAAAGAGAGAGAAATATATTATATTAGTCAAATCCTGGTTGGCTACGAGCTTAACTACACATCAGTTGAAAAAACATGTTTAGCAATAGTGTTCGCATCCCAAAATTTGTGACACTATATGCTTACTCATTCAATCAAGTTAATAGAAAAAATTGACCCTCTAAAATATCTCCTCAGCAAGGTGACATTGACAGGAAGATTATCGAAATGGGTCATGGTACTGAGCGAGTTTGATATCGAGTATGTTGATAGAAAAGCTATCAAAAGACAAGTGATCACTAATCAACTAGCAAAAGCACCCCTGCATGATGATACACCATTGTAGATTGAAGTTCTCGATGCAAATATTCTCACGATCAGCAAGAAAACTTGGGAACTGTATTTTGATGGCTCCTACACACAACATGGATCAAGCGCTGGCATACTCTTCATAATTCCTCAAGAATATACAATTCCAAAATCATACAGATTGAGCTTTCCATCTATTGACCATAGAGTAGAGTATGAGGCATTAGTCATTGGAATCAAAATGGCTATTGAATGGAACATCAAAGAGCTACAGGTTTATGGAGATTCTCAATTAGTGATCAATCATATTAATGACAAATATCAAACTAAGGATGATAAACTCATGCCTTATAAAAAGTTGATTGTTGACTTCAAAAATTACTTTCTAAGATCACTTTCACACAAATCCCAAGCAATGAAAATAGAGCAGCAGATGTCATGGATAACATTGAATCTCTCTTGAAAACATAAGAAAATCAAGATTTTTACGAATTCCTGGTGGAAGAATTGTTTTACCCAACTCATGACTCCCCTGATATCCAACTGGTTTGTCAAATATCCATACCCGATTTCTCTTGCTATGGCCAAACTTATACATACCTAAAAGATAATATCTTTCCCCTCAACCTCTCAAGAAACCAAAAGTGGAATTTTATTCATCAATATGCTCATTATACTATAGTAGTTGATACCCTTTATAGACGAGGTCTAGATGGTACTCTCCTCAGGTGCCTCGAACGTGACAAATCTGAGAAGGCTTTAAACGAAGTCCACGAAGGTATTTGTGGCACTCATTCAAGTGGTTTTACGTTGGCTAAGAAACTCTTATGATTGGGTTATTATTGTCCTACTATGGAAAAATTTTCATTCATATATGCCAAAAAATGCAAGCAATGTCAAATTCACAACAATCTCATACATGCACCAACACAGGAACTCCATCCTCTAGCGAGTTCGTGGCCTTTTTCTCAATGGGGTCTAGACCAGGTGGGTAAAAATCACCCTTCTTCTTCTAATAGACACAATTTCATCTTGGTAGCAATAGAATATTTTACCAAGTGGATTGAAGTAGTGCCCCTCACAATGGTCACTGGAAAGCAAATTTCTTCTTTTATCCTAAATTACATTATCTTCCGCTATGGTATTCCCATCTCCATCATCACAGATAATGGAAAATTGTTTAAGAATCAGGATTTCCAAGAGCTTTGTGAGAAATTCCACATCCAGCATAGATTCTCCATGCCATGCTATCCTCAAGGGAATGGTCAAGTTGAAGCATCAAACAAAACTATCCTGAAAATCTTGAAGAAAATTGTTAATGAGGCTAGTAGGGACTGGCATGTTCAGCTAAATACTACTTTATTGGATTTTTGTACTAGTATCTATACACCCATTGGGGAAACACCATATTGTCTTATGTACAAATCTAAAGCAATCTTTCTAATCGAAGTAGAAATATCTTCTTTACGGGTATCACTCAAAGGGCTTATTCCAGATGAAGAACAACGGGTATCTAGATTGCAAGAACTAGAGTTGCTACAAGAGCGTCACCAGAATACTTTTGATCACTTAAAATCATATTAGCAAAGGATGGCGAGGAGTTACAATCACAAAGTCAAACCTACAATGTTCCAACTAGGAGATCTAGTCTTGAAGGAGAATCCACACAACTAGAAAGATCGAGAGAAAAAGGGGAAATTTGAACCAAACTGGTTAGGTCATTTTGATGTGGTTGTTGCATATGGATCTAGCGCATATAAATTGCCAACACCAGAAGGTGGCTGGTTCAATGAATCCAACAATACTATGCATCTAAAAAATTTCTGTGTAAAAAAGCAGAAAATAAAATAAAAAAGTGAAAAAGCAGAAAAATCCAAAAACAGTGAAAAATAAAAAATAAAAACAAATATGAGAAAAATAGCAATAAAAATAGATGGTGAAAACCTAGCAACAAGCACTATCTATCAATTGGCTCTTCTATCTAGGAGATCATGCTTTCTTTATGCATCCTTCCATCGCATTTGTATAAATCCATCATAAAAAGCCTTTTTGTACATACTCAGGCATCGGCATCTTATGATGGTATCCATAATAAATTTGTTTCTAGATTGGGGGAAAAATCTTGAACCTAGCTAGGGGAAAAATATGAGCTTAAACAAAATAGGAAACAATGCAACATTGAGATGACACTTGTATAGAGAAAACTGAGACACATCCACCATTGAACACAAGATCAATACTTTAACACAATGACCATCAAACTCAACATTGCAAAACAAATATCAATGGATGATATCTTCCGAATAATGGTTTAAATATTTTAGCATGATTGTTCAATTGCGGTATTCTTGGTTTTCATTATCATGTTTCCTAAGTGACTCAATAATGTCTCAGACTAGAGGAGCAAAGAAGGAGCATGATATTTTCTTTGTCTATTCTCTGTAAATTAAAAATTAATTATGTGCAAATTTGTCTCAAGACATGATCAGCAAAGCATCATTGAGGACATTTCGGATTTACACATAGAAATGGTTAATTCTTGTTTGTTTCACGCAAGCAACACTAGATCAGCTTGGTTCAATTATACCTTGATGCTTGTGCTAACTTGCAATATCAAAAACCTAGAGAAGTAGTATTCAAGTCATCATGTTTCAATTATACCATCGATGTTTGCACTCGCTTGCCACATTTTAAAGGCTCAATGATGATAAAAAGCATGATCACATGACTAGTTTGATTGTAACATTTGCATATATAGGGTAGATTGCATTTCATTTTACGTAAGCATGCTAGGTGCTCACTTTTCCAAGGCTAAAGGCTTCAAACAGGTGTTATCTCTCTTATTAAGTGATTGAGTACATTGTACAACAACAAAACTAAACAATTCATCCATCTTGCATTTTAGGTTATTTTATTGCATCACATTTGATCATTATACAATACATAAATCACTCATTTAGTCATTTCATCCATTTCATATTTCATTTCATTATCATGGTATCATTTTTCATTGCATCTAGTACATTTCATATCATGATCCATTACACATAGAGAAAATCATCAAAACTAATAAAGAGCATATCGATAGGGATCACATATCATCACATTGCATGATGTATAAAGTATATCATATAGATAACATATCATTTCATTTCATATGCATCACAAAGTACATAAATAATTAACCATAAGCATACATAGATCATCACATATAGAGTCACTGCATATTCATCAACTAGGAACCATTTGCATCCATCAGAAGCATAAAAACATAGTATATAGCACCATCACATATTCATTTCATATAGAATCATTACATCATTCATATAGCATGGTCATGTAGATCCATTTCACATCATTCATTCATAGGCATACACATCTCAAGCCTATCCATCATGCATCACATATCATCATCAATAAAACACATGAACTGCATCATCATATAGAATGTATACATCCATCATCTAAAGCAAGTACAATCATATAGAAATTAAATGCCTAACCATGTAAATAAGTGCATCCATTTATCATGACACATATGAAGCAATAATCTCATACTACATCTCATATAAATAAAAAAGAATTGATGTCCAATATACAATGATATGACAAAAATATCGAAGATACATCACAAAAATGCACGACAAGAATTGTCATCGATCAGTGTACAAAATCAATGTCTCGTATCAATAAGTTAGCTAGGGCGATGTGCAAAACTCTCTCCAGATGTTGTAGGTATAGCACCACCACTTGATGGGCCTGTGCCTAGGTCCTCAGTTGGGGGATCTCTTTGAAGTGGCCCTGTGACTCTTCGACTCTCAGTCTATGTCTAGATCTAGCAGTAGAAACCTCAACATAACTAGGTGCTCATTGAGCAGCAGGAATACTGGCATAATATAGTTGACGTTAATAGTCTATCTCTCAAGCAGAATGACATACCTCTCGAAGAAAATATGTTTTCATGGCACCCTCGGCCACCCTTTGTATCCTCTCAGCATAGGCCTATGCTTTCCTACGCCCCTTTATGGCTACATCCCTCTTGGTTGTGAGAGTGGCAATTTGTCCCTGCATCTGTCACCTAACCCTACAACTAAGTAACCTGCACCTATATTCCTTGTATGGTCCTTTCCAAACCTCTGAGTTGTACCTCCTGCTAGTGGGAGGGCACCCTGATCTGTATATGTCTTAGTCCCTGAGGTGCCTATTGTTGGGCCTAAACCTGTGAGGCCTACTCTGACACTAGTTAAGATGCTTGTTGTGGTGGCTATACCTGTCCAACTCTACCTACTTCCCCCATAACTATATCCTATGTGGGTACTCCTCCATACCTCCTCTTGTGGACCACTCGTGTCTCTTAATTAATATATGCTCCTCTAGGATCCCTAGAGTTTCCAT
This sequence comes from Cryptomeria japonica, assembly GCF_030272615.1. Classification (NCBI taxonomy): domain Eukaryota; kingdom Viridiplantae; phylum Streptophyta; class Pinopsida; order Cupressales; family Cupressaceae; genus Cryptomeria; species Cryptomeria japonica. Next base: position 515,235,977 of record NC_081408.1, on the reverse strand, counting down.
CTCCTGCTACACCTATTGTCAAACTACCAGACTCATGACCCCCACCTCCTACATCTCCACCATCTCCATCACTTCCATCATCTCCACCATCTCCCTCGCCACCTGCTCCTCCCTTGTCTCTGTCTCTCCTCCATCTGGCAGCCCTGCAAGGTGGTCTATCCTCCCCGTCATCGAATACTAGCACTGGCTCATCAATGTGAGACAATCATGGGAATAAATGTGTCAAGAAGTACTGAATGTACTCCATAGTAGTCCCAAGATCAATCACGCCAGCTAGGTAGTCCCAATCCTATCCCCCAAGTGCTTAATACTCAACATATGTAGCATCTGTTGAGATCGCCAGCCCCAAGCTGACACATCTTGTCATCGGTGTGCATAGATAGCAATACCCTATGGTGGTCCCTGCACTCTACTGTACTGTTGCAACACTCGGGTGATGATAAACTGCTCAGTGATATATGATGTGGAGCCAATGAGGTATCGTGAAGTAAAAATATAACTCATCTCAAGTGCATCCTCAGCCCATGGCTCACAATCCCTATATGGCCTCTAGATAACTGTATCGACATCATCCAGAACTCATCTCCAGTGCTCAAGTTTTCCTAGCTTTCACTGGACAACCACACCTATATATCCAAACAAATAAGGTCTCCTGGTTGGACTATTATATCTGCCAATGGACGTGTGATGGCCAAGTGCTCCTAGTCCAATATCTATAGTAAGGTCACACTTGTTGATAAGGCAGTTGATCTCTGGTAAACCACTCTATGCAAATCATGGTACAAGTGAGCCAACATGTAGGATCACCAAGAGAACCGTGTACCCTATGTAATCAATTGCTCAAGCAAGAAACCCCATCCAACTGGAAATTCCTTTGACCTATGGTCAGTAGAAAGGAAGCCTCTAATGAAACCCTCCTCAATGTGTTTATACCACCTTGCTCATATAGATCATAATAGACAATATTGCCAACCACAGGAATTTGTAGTATCTGGTAGACGTCCTCAGGCATCACTGTCATCTCACTGGTCAAAAGGTGGAAGGTATTATGCTCGCTATACCATCTCTCCGCCAGCGTAGTTAACAACCCTTGGTTGATTGTATACCAGCGCATATCAATCAACAACGACAACCCACATCTATCAATCAAATCATGCTCTACCTGTGTCAAATGCAGGATCAACTACTAGGACTTCGAGAATCTCTCTTGAGATTGGAGAACACCTAGGGGCTCCTGTAATCACATCAAATCAAAGTATCAGTTTTTAATTTATCTATCTATCTATCAATCAATCTATGAATCTATCTCTCTCAAGTGAGATTTCTATCAAATCTCATTGAGCATCTGTGATCGACTCTCATTTATCATGAGGTTGTCATCTATCCTATCCTATTAGGCACTTGAATCGAGATGATCGAAAACTGATCAACAACTAATCAAACAGGAGAAATCCAAATCAAATTTTTAAACAATCTGGTATCAAAACGCTAATTTGGCTTATTAAAACACTAACATTTGGTATCAAAGCACCAAAATAAACTCAGAATACCAAAGTGCATCATCGAAAAGCTAAAATTTGTCTTCATAGCATCAAATTATCCTAAAGTGCTAAGATGCGCTACAAAAGCACTAGCACTAAACATCATAGTGTTGTTTCTTCAAAAAACGCTAATATATTTGATGAAAAGCACTATCATCCAAATCCAAAACGTCGTCTTTATCAAAATGCTAGACAAGAATCTGAGAATGCTAATATAAACCCTAAGCGCTAGCTCAAAGACGATGAGTGCTACCTTACCAAGTGCACTGATGACCTGACTCTAAGTGCTAGGCGACATACTAAAAATGCCAATTCATTGGAAGCACTAGAATTAGGACCTAGAGCGCTAAAAATTTAACCAAGGATGCTAAATCGATAACAAAAAAATGAAAAGCTACTCCCCGACCCAAAATGCCATGTGACATCACCATAGCACTAAATCAAAAACTAAACAATGAAAACACTACATCTAGTACCAAAAGTGCTAAAAATCTATCTAAAAACGTCAAAACACAAAAAATTGGTGAAAATAATTAAAAATCATCAAAAATTCAAAAAATTGTACAAAGTAGGGTTTTGTGGGTACGTACTCGAGGACCATAGGCCAAAGGACGCTCGTGCCACCAAAATCGCTTGAATCTATGGCCGTGATGAGGAATCACCATCTTCTCTCCAGAGCTTAAAAATTTCAAATAACCAAGTGTTAAAATGATGAGTAGTGAAAATGAATTTCACTTTTTAACTCAAAGGGGGTTAAAGGGGCATTTAAGTGGGATGCTTTATCCCATTTATTTTTTAAAAATCAATTAAATCAATTTTTTCTAGGTTGGGGCACTTTTCAACAATTATCTTTATCAGGAGATGAAATCGAAAAATCGAAAAAATTTAAAATCATTAAAAATTCCATAAAAAATTAAAAAATTTCAAAAATCATCAAAAAACCTAAAAAAATCGAAAAAAGTTTGGATTCATCTCCTGAGGGGGCATCCTCGTATCGTCATCTGACAATCAGCGTCTGAGGCATCATATCGAAATTGAATCAACGTCACATCTAAATTTTCTTTGAACAAATGTGTCGTCACACATCACTTCAAAGAGGGGGAAAATGCATACACTCAAAATTGGTCTGGAGATAATTGATTAAATACACTTTTATTTTATTAATAAACCCTCCTAATTGATTAAATACAAAGTGATTTAATTAATTCCCCTTTCTTGTACTTGTAAATAAATCTAAGGATTTATTTATATAGTTCATTCGATTATCCCCAATGATTAATTAATCTAAATTAATTAATTTTTTCATCATATCCATTCAATCTATTCCTATAATTAAATAAAACAAATAAATCATTTGTTGAATTTAATTATCCATTTCCTAATTATTTGAATTTCTAAATTCAAATGAGCTCATGGCTCCTACCTTTAACCACCTAGCCTAACCACCCTCTAACCTAACCCATTCATTCTAACCATGGGTCTAACCAACTCAATCCCTTCCAAGTTGCACATCCTAACCACTTTTCAACCCCTTTGGAGTGTTCACTCTCTCTTGAAGACACATGGCATCTTTGCCACATGTCTTCTCTCCTTTGACACTTGCCCTCTCATGGACAATTTGTTGAAGATCCTTGCCAATTGTCACCACAGAGATGACATGTGTCTCTCCTTCCAATCTCTTCTCCAATTTCCTCAATCTTAGCCATTGATATCTCCAAATCACATCCTGATCGTCGATTCCTACCACCTCAGCCTTGGCCTCGGAAATCCTATAAATACCCCTCATTTTCAATCAATGAGCACCTAACACTTAACTTAATTCTGCATCATTACTCTAATGAATTCACATCTAGTTTATTTTGAGCATTTAGCATATTTAGCATAATTTGAGCATCATAATATCATAATATTGCATTTAATCTAGAACCATGTAACTCTCTTTTTAGACACACAATATGCAATTAATGAAGCAACTAACCAGTGTAAGTAAATTAACTAAGTAATGCACGTACATTAATTACACAATGCATGAACATAAGTAATAAATGAACACAACTAAATCTGAAAATATCATGTAAATATCATATCTAAAATTAAGAACTAGAAATATGCAATTGTAAGACATGTTGGGCTCACCAAAATGTAACATAAGAAAATGGGGACTCACTAATCTAACAATACAAACTAGGAATTAAAACTAATCCCACAAATTACATTAGAGAACTAAAGACGTCTAAAATTAATTAAATTAAATAGTTAATTAATTTAAGCCTTTCTATGTAACTAATTTATTTAGTTATGTTTATTCTTATTCTTCTTAAAATTAATTAAATTTAATTTAATTAATTTTATCACTGTGATCCAATAATTTATTTGACAATAAATTAATTATTTCTCTATTCTTCTAAAGTCGTCTGAATCATTATTTCTTATAATTTCTACTTAGTTAATTAATTCTAATTAATTAACCTAACCAGTGTGATTCATACAAATCACTTTCTCTAATCCTAACCTAGCATAATTAATTCTTCTATAATCATGCTTAGCATTATCTCTCAATTTTATATTCCTCCACTCATCCTCTCTCCTCGTGTCACATCCTCCTAACTTTCTCACTCGCACTCTAATTCTCCATTAACTCACCTAATAACTTCTCTTAATCATTTGTACATTCCTAATCACCTTGATTAGGAACAAGTCAACCATTTGCCATAAATGGCTTTCCTCTCTCACCTTCCAAACCTTAAATGCACCAACTTTGATCATGTCAAAGGATTTCAAATCCTTTTCACATCCCCATGCCCCCTCTTCCCAAGGAATTTTTAATTCCTTTATCTTTTATTCTTCTCACACATCTCTTATTCTTGGAATTTTCAATTCCTCTCCTCGTTCTCCAAGGAATTTAATATTCCTTTTCTCTTCCCAATGTACTTGGGAACCTCTTCCCCGTGTACCTTGTAGGATGTGGAGACAAGAAAAGCCTTTATGGTAAATCTCTTGAACCCCACACCTTGTCCTCTCAATCCTCTCCCACCTTCTTTCAATCTCCACCCTCCATTTCAAATCAATATTAGCCCTTCACTTGGACCTCCTCCAATCTATAAATTGGAGTCTCCTCCCCTCATTTCCATATCTATCAATCAAGTAATCTTTTGTTGTCCAAGTGATCTTTAAAATCATCCATGACACCCTTACTATGCTAAGCTCATGTCACACTCAGCCAAATCCAAATCATCTCATCAATGCACACATCTCATACCCCGCATTGTTGTGTAGTGGAGATCAATCCGCATCCAATCAAGGAGCCAAACCAATCAAGTGGAGCAAGGGCGCATTTTCACTTCACCAAAGGCTCAATTTGAAGGAGAAGAGAATATATTAAAGTTTCATTTGTGTATTTGATGTTTTCTTTTTGTTTTATGTTTGTTATATGCATTTGAACACCCTAACTATTTTCTTGTCTCCATTTTAGCATGTCCGATGGGACCCACATCCCTAGAAGTTAACATCTTTTTGCTTGTTTTAGCATTTTTCTTTGCAGGTCCTCACTTCACCATCTCTAACTACATTTCGGCGCCTCTACTATAGTTTCGATGCCTCTGTTTAAATTTGAAATTTTCCTACTTTATGTTGCACAGATTTCCTACATCGGCATCTATGTAACCTACTTCGACGTCTTCGTGTTTTTAATCTTTCTGCCTATTTTCTGCCATTTAATTTCAGAACTAGTCAAAAAATTCAAAATATATATATATATATATACAGCTTGGAAAATAACAAAAATACATAATTTTAGTGTTTTATTTCTCAACATATTCGGGATCACAATAGTAAAATTCATCTTTTTTAGGCTAGTTAGTGAAAAAAATTAGGGAATTGTGCTTCGGCATCTACACTGCAGAATGGGGTCTCCGCCTATCTGATTTTCTCACTTTGTTTAAAATTTTGAAATTTTGAAATTTTCAAGCTAACAATTGTTGCAGAGAACCTACTTTGACATTTGCGTAGGCATTATCATCTGCTTTTGGCCTTTCAGCGTCTTTGCAGGTATAAGTTCCTGCCTAGTTTTTAAATTCAAAATTTTCATTTCCCACATTTCTTTTTGTTTTCTACATCCCGGCCTTAAATCAAAATCTATGCATACACTAGTGTTTATGCAGACATTGATGTATGTGCCTGTACTTCAACGTCTATGCTGGAGTAGCAAGTTTCAGATATTACTGATAAAATTTTGGGTTTTGCAGTTTTTTTCTTCATTTGTCCCAAAAAATTATCAAACTACTAACACTTTGTTGCAACAATTTTGTCGAAGATCATTTGTTTTACCACTAAATTATTTTCTTTTCTTGAATTTTTAGATTAGAAAATCTTTGTTTGGGCTTAAAAAGAACATGTGTATTTTGTGTTTGGTGCACTTGCACATTGTGTAGGGTGGACCCATCGTTGCACCAAGTATCCTCTCCCCTTGCCTTCGTGGACCTTGGTTGAAGATAAAGGTGATCAATAACACCCACCTTTTCATTTTTGTAGAGAGTTGCCTCTTGGGGGCCTCATCACCCCAAGGGAGTAATTCAAAATTGGGACAAATCAGGGATATCATCTCTCCCAACGCGATCTCAAGAAGTGTCTTTCAAGATGCTATATAAAAAACCTCATCAAATGGTTGGACTGTTGAGTTAATTCGACATATGTGGAGGCCTTCTCTGCACCAATAAGCTTATTTAGAGCCTTGAGTGGCTTGCTTTGCAGATTTTTTGTTGGACTAGACCCATAAAAAAATTACTAGACTTCTTGTTTTAGTAGCCCAAATCCCTACATTTGATGGTTCAAAGTGTGCGGATCATACCCCGTAGATACCCCTCATGTACCCATTCAAGATGAGACAAGAATCTCTCTATTAAAAGATCTTTGGATCTTCGAGGTAAGAGAATCTAGTATGCCTGAGAAGTGAGTGTCATGGTGGGGAAGCCAATGCTACTAGAATCTCTATTTGTCTGCTCGTTTGAGGTATTTATATGTCGTGGGGGCCCCATTGATTGGTTTCCACTTTCTAGGCTAGGTTGTATGTTTTCCATGTGTCTTCATTGTGCAAACCAATTAATTTTGTTATATTGGGCTAACTTACGCCCAGCTCACTTTCACGCTTGTTGCAAAGCATTACCTTGGCCGGTGTGTTTGTCACTATTTGATTTATTTTGCCAAGAGTAGACAAATTCTAAAACTTCCTAGCTATCTAAAATTTGACCAAGCTCACTCATGCACCATAAAATAAAGTCCCTCAAGCATCCCAAAAAGTCCATTTACCACCAAGTCAAGAAGAAGAAGCCTAGTTATAAGCCAATCCTCAAGCATCGCAAATTTTTGTATATCAACTGCAAGCTCTTATTGAAACATCATTTCCATGATTACCTTCATGGTTATGATAATGAGTTTGATGAGGAACCTTTGAGGACCCATGTTTTCCATCAAAGATCAAGATTATCCCAAAGCATCAATAGAAGTGGTCTCATCTTGTTGTCCAACTTCACTGTGCTCGAAATAAATTATTAGGTCATCTCCTATCTAAAGTAACCTTCATTTCATTCCTTCTCTTCAATCTATCCTTCCTTCCAAAATCATTGCAATCTTCCACCTTTAAGGACTTAGCACATCAATCATCAACCTTAATCCAATCCATCAATCAATCAATTGACCTCCCAATCCAAGGTTAACACTTTGCAAAAGTCTGACTTACACCTTTTATCATTAATCAAATCCATAATTGGCCTTGTGCTTGATAAAGAATCTATCTCAAGTATATTGCCTAATTGATTTTAATCATTTGGGTTTATCAAAAGCCTAATCCTTTGCCCTATTTTGCTTAGGAACAAAGTTTATCCTAAGTAGAAAAAGGCTTAATTACATATTAGTCCAAGGTCTAAGTTTGTCCTAGATTGGTTATTATTGCTTTGTGGCCCTCCCCATCTATGTCCTAATCCAAGGGCTAATATATCACCTAATTCATCTCATCCTAATTCAAGGACCATCAAATCATTTTCAATCCAACCCGAATCAAATCAAATCCTCGCTTTCCATCTCTTTCTCACCAAGTTTGATCTATCCCAAAATTCCTCCTTGTCATTTCATCTTTGAGGTTACCCGTGTATGGTCTTGAAACACTTTCAAAAAGAAAAGATGGTCACCAAAGGCAATGAGATGCCTAAAACTAGTCACCTGTTCGACTAGGACCTCCAAGAAGAGGAACAAATTGTTGATCAACTTGAGCATTCCCCACACTTACAATCTTTCATGGATGATCCCTACAATCAAGAGATTATAGAAATATTTTTCAAAACTAATCCTAATGGGCTTGTAGCTCAACTCGTCACTCAAGGGGCATGCTTGCCCCCAAATTTTGACTGATCTATTCTTGACAAGCTGACAGAAGGTGATCTCGTAGACTACCTCATTTTGGATACTATTCTTCATCCACCACCTATGACATTTACACATGTGACCTCTTTACCTCCAATCTCTATACCTCCAAACACTTCTAATCCACCTATCTCTCAACCTCCTAGGTCATCTACACCTCTTCATAATTCCCTCAATTACATCACCACTAGTGTACCTCATATCATATCACGTCCTCAAAACACTTCCCAACCCCTTGTTTCCTCTTATGAATATATTTTTGGCGGTGGTATGTCATCCATATCCACTCAAATCCAAAAGTCTAACGCAGGTCACTATATACCCCATGTCTAAAATCAGCAACCTGACCTTATGAAGGAAATTCAGGACATGAAAGACCTCATTAAGAATTTCAAGGATAAGACTAATAAGAAACCTTATACTTTCGAAGAAATATGTCCTTGTCTGTATGACCCTTCCATCTTAGTCACTCCATATCCCCCAGGTTTTAAAATTCCCAAGTTCAAAAATTAGAAAGGTGAGGATGAGCCAAGGTACCACATTCGTAAATTCTATATCCTTTGTTATGAGGTCTCATATAGTGATGTCTACCCTAGAAGACGTTTTCCTAAAAGTCTTAGTGGAGATACCATTGCTTGGTTCTCCGCCCTACCCCATGGCTCCATCAAATAATTCATAGGCCTTATAGACAATTTTGTGTCCCATTATACAGATAAGATTGAGAATAATGCTTCTATGACAGACCTATGCAACACAAAGCAGAGGCTCGGAGAGACCTTTGTAAACTTTCTTCAAAGATGGAAGAATCTCATCAAAAAGTTCCCTTGGGACATACTAGAGTCACATCAATTTGAATTATTTCAGAATAATCTAGTACCAAAAATGTCTCGTCCCTTGACCTATCAATGCTTGGACACATTTGAGAAAATCACTAAGAAAGGTCTAGCCTTAGAGTGTGTCCTCTTAGAGGAAGGAGCATTAAAACCTTATCAAAAATATAATAAAGGTTCCTCCTCGTATAATGATAAGCCCAAGTATTGGTCCAAAAATAAATATGTCATTAATGATGGAGTCATCATTGCCAAGCATGTCTAGACTATGATCATCCCCATCAAACTCACCACCAACAATAATCAATTCAACACTCAACCCAACCCCCACAATCAATCCCAACCCCACAATAATATCTCCATCCAAGGTTGACCTCCCTGTCCCAACAATCAATCCCACCGTGAGTAGACTCCACTTGCTGAACCCATTGAGGTCATCTTCCAAAAGCTTATCGAGGCAGGTGTTGTTGTCTTTCTAATGACTTGCCCTTTTGATGCAAACCAACCCAAACTCCAATGGTATAATGAGAATGAATATTGTGACTACCATCGCATCAATAGTCATGATACACGCAAGTGTATGAACTTAAGAATTATATCCAAGACCTGATCGACAAGGGTTATGTTGAGGTTTCAACTGCTAACCCTGGTAATTCAAATGAAAAACTTAAGACATACCAATATCCCTTCCCCAAGCATGGTAAGGAAAAAGCTTCATCATCTCATGAAGTCCATTATGACAACAAAAACTACATTTTTGGCTTTGACTCCTTGGTAGCCCACATAAAGCCCACTGATACTCATGTCAATACTATTACAATCCAAGGAGAAGACCCCCCTTCCACCTCTCATAGACCTAGGGTAACCATTCAAGGTGACCCTCCCCTGCAATCTGTTGGAATTAATGAACACTGAGAGGGGGGTGAATTAGTGTTTTACAATTTTCAAACTTGCTAATTTGATTCTTAAACCACCAGATGCATACGAAAGAAAGTAAAGTGCATAAATAAATAGCAATCAACCACACAACCATAACACCAAGATTTTTACATGGAAACCTGGAAAGGGAAAAACCACGGTGGGATTTGAACCCACAATACTAATATACTATGGCCAAAAGTATGATAATATTACATAAGGGGAATTCACTTGCATTTAGGCACACTGCCTAGAGCTCACTACTCAGTTACAAAAAGGGCTACAACACGGAGGAAGGCTCATTTCCTTACAAGCGATTACAAATGATTACAATGATGAATTAAATAAATTATAGTATCTATATATGCCAAAAAGTAGTTCTGGTTAATCTCAAATTAATCTCAGCAACTATTTTGTCTCTTTGCTCTATTTTCCTGCATTGTCATACACTGGAGCAACAAAATATTCAATAAAATTCACCAACCTTCACAAATTCTCTCATACAAACTTCACACACTCTTGTCCCCTTTCAACATGATCAAATGAATTATTCTTATATATCCACACCAACAAAGTGAATCATTTACCATGTCAACTTCCAAAAATAGCATAACACACAACATGAAACGTGTATCACCAAGTCACCTCAATCCATCCACAAATCCAAATGCAGACCTAAACATAATGATAACAAGCTTCATATGAGTCATACCAATCACCTTGAGCACAAAACCAATCACCAAAATCAACCCATCAATTATGCATCCCACGTTACACCAAAATAGCTCTATTCTAACTTAATTACTAGATATCGAACCTTCAATCTTTCTTACGAATCAACACCAGATACTAGGATCATGAAATAAGCTACCTCAAACTTTGAATCAACTACCTTGAACACCACAACCAAAATTACATTGCCAATATCAAGATATACATAATGATCTCATGCTCTACCGGTTACTGTGTTCCACCTTCCAAACTTATGCCTTATGAACAATATGACTTTTGGTAAACCAAATCTATGTACAATAGATGTGATTTCTAAATGGGGTTGCCATCAATGACAACTCCTAAGCATCAATCTTAATCAGAACAGTGTCTCTTGCCAACACAATCATCACACAGACCCACTCAAGCTAGGATAGTCATTCAAGGTGTTGCTCCTTCCAGTTCATATCTCCAGAATAACTGCAATGTCACCACCTGTAGAGGGAGAGTAACCATTCAAGGAGCTCCTCCTCCTCCTCCCCAAGACCCCATGTCATCTACCTTTTGTTATGATATCCTTGATCACCTCAACAATATGCCTCCATAGATCTTCATCTTAGAACTCCTCAAGACCTCGCTCGTTCATAAGGAGATCCTTGAAAAAAACCTTATGAAATCTTGTGTCCTAGATAACATTAATGCAACCCAATTCCAAGCCCTCATCGGCAACCTTATTGCATAATACCATCTCATTTTCACATCCAAATATTCTCCAACCACAAATCCATCCCACAATAAACCCCTTCACATTGAGGCTATTGTCCAAAAGCATAAAATCAAGAGGGTTCTTATAGAAGGTGGATCCGACTTAAATATTTATAAATACAAATTGATCAAACAACTAGGTATCTCTAAATACTTGGTTGATACAACTAGCAAGATCATAATAAAGGCCTATGGTGATGCAGAAAGGGTCTTTAAAGGCACTATAACACTACCTCTTCAAGTGGGCCTTACAACACTAGAAACTACATGTCAATTTTTTGACCTTGATCTCCCTTACAATATCCTTCTCGACCAACCATGGATCGACTCCATTCAATCTGTTCCATCCACTTACCATCAATGCCTTAAATTCCCTTATGATGGTAGAGAGATATCGATCTCGATTGATCTGCAGTCTCCCAATACTGCAAGCTCCTTGAAGGGAAGCACCCTTATCATTGCCCACTCAATACATTTGTTTTGCCACCTTCATCTGACCCATCAAACATCACATCCACCTCATCCCAACCAAGATCAAGGTTAAAATAATTGACAATGGTTGTGGAGAGTACACACTTCAAAATGCCCTCGATGTGGGTCAACTCCCACCCTCTCCTGAGTCATATGGAAAACCTAAAGAAATCAAGATCCAAAAGAAACCCACCATGAAATGCAAAAAAATACCACCTTTCAATAGTATGGTTCACTTGATGAAGAGAGCTTGGAAATTGATGTCACTTCTTGGTTATACTGAGAAGAAGATGAAGCACCAACAGATATTCCCAAATAGATGTTTCCTAAAGCATCTGCTATTGTAGATAAGATGGGCTATAAAGGACATGGTCTTGGACCTTAAGAACAAGGAAGAAAACCATCCATCTCTCCAATTTCCTATAAGAACAATAGGGGCTCGGGTTACTCACCAGTGCCTAAGGTCACTATCATTGGTGCTCCGACAAACCTTCCTTTTGAAATTGAATACTCCAACATAGAGGAATTCCACAAAGTGTCTTTTCAATACCTTGATGATCTATTTGATTATGCCTATGTTAAGAACATCACCCCCATCACCCTTTCCATCCCATCAGAACTTCAACTTGTTCACCTTGAACATATTGATTGGGACCAACAAGGACCACCTATTCTTGACATTTGTGTTGATGATAATGCCCTTTTGGCATTACTCACTATGTGAGACCTTGAGGATCACATGTCTGTGAATGGAATCCAACTCAATACGAAGGCATACTTTGGTAGTCAAGTCAACTCCCTTAGTCATGAAAGTGAAAATCAAAAGAAAAATCATAAGTCCCTTAGTGAAAACCTCTTTGAGGCGCTTTCGAACTTGGAAAAAGAAAAAATAAAGGACGTATCTTCTATTGAAAACCTGGATCAGGTACTAGAAGATGAGGAACTTGACTTTCCTACCATAGTACCCCCATATTAGGAGAAATCCCCATTGGTGATTGAAGAAACGAACACTATCAACGTGGGTACAAATGACAAACCAAAGAATATTCTCATTGAAAAGTCTCTTACAGATTAGGAGAAACAAAATTTCATGAGCTTCCTCAAATAGACACAAGTGAATTTCACTTGATTTTATGCTGACATGATAGGCCTCAACCCAAATTTGGTAGTACATAATCTTGTTGTTAGACTAGATGCTAATCTAGTCAAACAAAATCTCTGCAAGATGCATTCACAAGTTGCCCTCCTGGTTAAAGAAGAACTGCAAAAAATGTTGGATGTTGGATTCATCAAACCCAATGATTATCCTGAATAGGTCTCAAGCATTATACCTGTTGGCAAGCCCTTCGGGGGCATAAGGATTTGCATGGACTTTAGAGACTTCAACAAAGCATGTCTGAAGGATTATTTTCCCTTGCCAAACATAGACATGATCATGGACCTCACAACTGGACATGAGATTATCGCCTTGATGGATGGTTTCTCTAGATACAATCTGATAAAGATCACTGAAGAAGACCAACAAAAAATGGCATTCACTACTCCCTGGGGCACATTTATTTATTAGGTTATGCCCTTTGGATTAAAGAATGCAGGAGCAACTTATCATAGAGAAATGACAACCATCTTCCATGACCTCTTGCACAACATTATCAAAGATTTTGTGGATGACCTCTTAGGAAAGTTTAAGACATGAGAAGAGCACATTCTTGTCTTAAGGAAATTTTTTGAAAGACTAGAGAAATACAAATTACGCCTCAACCCTAAGAAGTGTTTTTTTGGGGTCACATTGGGAAAGCTGTTGGAATTCATCGTCTCTCGTAGAGGAATTGAAGTGGATCCTGCCAAAGTCAAAGCAATAATGGAAATGTCTCCTCCTAGGACACTCAGACAACTTCGCAGTCTCCAAGGAAAATTTTAGTCTATCTGTTGGTTTATCACACAAATTGTAGACAAGTGTCATCCTTTTGAACATCTTTTACGCAAGGACACCAAGTTCAAGTGGGATTGCTTATGTCATTAAGACTTTGACAAATTGAAAGAATGTCTAGTCTCCCCTCCATTTTTTATGCCACTTATACCAAAACAACCCCTCCTCTTATACATATCAACAACAATAGTGGCTCTGGGGGCATTACTCGCACAAGCAGATGACAAAGGCAAAGAGCATGCAATATATTATATAAATCGTACTTTTGTGGGGTATGAACTCAATTATACTCCCATGGAAAGAGCTTGCCTCATAGTAGTCTTTAGCACTCAAAAACTCTATCACTACATGATTAACAACAAGACTAAACTCATAGCAAAAATTGATCCCCTCAGGTACTTGTTGTCTAAGGCTACTCTAACTGGCCACATAGCAAAATGGGTCATGCTACTGAGTGATTTCAACATTGAGTACATGGACACGAAATCAAAAAAAGAACAAATCATTGTTGATCAATTAGTTGATGCTCCACTTCAAGGTGACCACCCCCTCATAGCTGAATTTCATGATGATTCCATCATGACTGACACACAATCAACTCAATGGTAGTTATACTTTGATGGTTCCTGCATGCAACACGGATTAGGGGTAGGAATATTGTTGATTACACCTTAAGGAGATTATATTCCTAACTGCTACAAAATAGCTTTTACATGCACAAACACCATAGAAAAGTATGAGTCTCTCATCACTGGACTCCATTTGGCTATCTAATGGAAGATCACAGAATTGCAAGTCTATGGTGATTCCCAACTTGTCATATAGAAAGTTAATGATGAGTATCAGAAAAAGGATGACAACCTACTCCCATATCATTATATGGTTGAGGACTTCAAGAAACATTTCACCTTCATTCAGTTTGAGCAAGTTCCTAGGACAAACAACATAGTATTCAACACAATGACTACAACTGGTTTTCTCCTGCAGATGCTTGCGAACAGTCAGAGGTGTGAGTTCTTGATTAAGAAAATTTTAGTACTAGCATACGATGTCCTAGAATTAGACACGGTATGTGTCCTTGTTGGTCTTGATTCCCCATGGTATCAAAAATCCTTCGCCTTCCTTCAACATAACACCATTCCCCTCACCTTACTAAAACCCAACAACAAACATTCATCTGCCAACCTGCTCAATACACTATCTTAGGTGACACCCTATTTCAAAGGCACTTCAATAGAACCCTCCTAAGGTGTTTAGGCAAAGAGGGGGTTGAATGAGCACTACGCAAAGCGAACAAAGGTATTTGTAGAGCACAATCAAGCAACCTCACTCTAGCTAAGAAGCTCTTGTGCACAAGATATTACTACCCCACAATGGCTTATCACTATGTGAAGAAACGTATCCTTTGCCACAAGCATGGTGACAAGATTCATTCACCTTCCTAGGATTTGTAGTCATTCATCACACCTTGGCTCTTTTCTCAGTGGGGCCTTGATCTCATAGGAAAAATTAGTCCCTCCTCATCCAATGGCCATACTTTCATAATAACCACCATTGAATATTTCACTAAGTGGGTGGAAGTCATACCACTCACCTTCACCACTGGAAAATAGATTTCCAAGTTTATCCTGAATTATTTAATTTGTCACTGTATACACCTAAAAATGGTCTAAAGATAATTAATTAAATAAGCAATTATTTAATTAATCCCCCTCCCCAATTTAATTGAATTCATTAGCAATTTGATTAAATTCTCCCTTTCATCTACTTATTAATAAATTTAAGGATTTATTCAGTAAGTTCACTCCATAGTCCCCTTTGATTAATTAATTCAAATTAATTAATCTTCCCCCCCATTTCAATCAATTCTTCTAATACCCTAATTAATTAAAACAAATCAATTTATGAGTTGTTGAGAATTAATTAGTCTTTTCCTATTATTTGAATTTTTAAATTCAAATTACCCGCATGCCTCCTAACTTCTAACCACTTGACCTAACCATCCCTCTAACCTAACCCATTCCACCTAACCTTGGGTTTTCCTAACCCTGTCCTATCTTTCAAATTCTAACCTCCTTAGCCTAACCTCCTATGGTGTGGATATTCTTCCCTTGAGACACGTGGCACTTTGGCCACATATCTCCTCTCTTGGACACTTGCCCTTTTATGAGCAAGGCTGCTTGACACTTGTCACCACAGAGATGACAAGTGTCCCTTCCTCCAACCTCTTCTCCAACCTCCTCCAATTTCACCCTTGATATCTTCAGACTCAATCTTCACCGTTGATTCCTGCCACCTCACCCCTGGCCTTGGAAATCCTATAAATATCCCCCATTTTGGAGCACAAAGGATCCCATCTCATTATCATTTGAGCATGGTTATTATAGGCAATTGCATCTTGGATTTAGCTTAATTTGATCATTTTATAGCATAATTGTTGAATCATGTAGCCTAATCAATCTCTTTTCTATCTTAATTGCATCATCATCATAGCTTAATCATGCGTATATTTAGCTTAATTAGTCTCTTGAATCAATCTAGAATAATCAATCTCATCTTTGCATATCATTATCATTTCAAATCCTTCATCTAGGTGTAGTCAAGTCACTGGTATTGCTTATCCAAATTGAGAGCAAATTCATACTCGCATCTCTTAGGAGGTGATAGGTCGCTTTATCATGGTTCATCTTTATTTACTTATTATTTGCTAACCATGCTTGTAATGATCTATTGAGTGTTTGTGTTGCAGCTACAGGTATCACATTTCACAGGCACGACAGTCACTATGGAGTCCCTAAAGTTATCATTAGTGACAATGATAAACCCTTCAAAAATTAGGATGTCAAAGAATTATGTCAGGAGTTCCCCATCCAACATCACTTCTCTACCTCATACTACTCACAAGATAATGGTCAAGTTGAGGCTTCAAATAAAACTCTTATCAAGATCCTCAAGAAAACAGTCAATGAAGTTGGTCGTGATTGGCACTTACAACTTCATCCCTCCCTTTGGACCTACCACACAAGCATTCACACATGCATAGGAGCTACTCCATACTCCTTAGTCTTTGGTTTTGAGGCCATCTTACCCCTTGAGATCGAGATCCCCTCACTTCGAGTATCGTTGCAGAACATTCTTCCTAATGAAGAATACTGAGTGGCTAGACTAAAAGAGCTGAAACCATTGGATGAAAGGTGTCTCAAGGACATAAATCATCTTCAGGTATATCAAAATCACCTACAACTGAGCTACAACATGAAATTAAAGACCTTTTAATTCGACATTGATGACCTCATCCTTATGGAAAATCAAAAAAATCTTTAGGATCGTGACAAGAAAGGTAAGTTTGAGCCTAATTGGTTTGGACCCTATGTCATCACTACAAAATATGGATTAGGAACCTATCAATTGGCTACACCTGAAGGAGATCCTTTAGATGATCCCATGAACATCATGCATCTGAAGAGATTCTATGCCCAGTCCTCAAAGGTTACCAGTCTTCAAAAATCAGAAGATCAAAAAAATCATAAAATCATAAAAAATACAACAAAATGAAAAAAGCAAAAAAGTAAAGAAAAATCAATTTGTCCATCATTGAAAACCACTTCATGGTGATATGGGAAAGTACCTTGGTGAAAACCCGGTTCCAGGCATCAAGGTAATTAAGTCAGATCCATTATCTCTTTGCACACTTACCACCCCCCCGCCCGCTTGCATTACTCCCTCCCCACTCCGTCTCCATATTTTTTTAGTCATGTAAGCCATTAATTCGCCTCTAGTTCCTCATCCACCTCCTCCTCCCTACCTAGCATCCATATTTCATTAGTGATGTCAAGAATTAATTCACCACTTATCCCATCATTCACTCACACTAATTTGCATATCATTATAAATGTTCTATACATTCTCATTTCACATCACAATAAATATAGCCATCTAATTTTTCCATATCATCATTAGACATCATGTAGTTGCATTCATTAACTATCCATCTCATGTCATAAATGCATATTCACATAGATCATACATCAATTTATCATATCATAATCATTCAAATCTATCATGCATACATCATAGGTTAGACAATCATGGCATATCACAAATCACACAGATCACATAAATATCATGCATCCATCTTGCATTCACAACATGCTAGAAACATTAAATATAAACAAGTGCATATATATCATATAGGAATCCATCTTGCATCACAAATATGTCGGATAGATCATCATAAACATAAATCAACCATCATAAATCATCAATCATATATCGTCATCAACAGTCCATAATAAAATCCATAATAACATACATATATGCATCGTCGCCAAAATCATGACTCATATATATACCAAAAAATAATGTGTCCAATCATAATACAATGATACATCCCCAAAGGTTCAAATGACACACATATATAACTAAGAACTACCCTGTGCTCTCCCTATTTGCATCACCTAGATTTGCCCTACCTTCCGAGAGACTCGCTCATGGTGGTCTCGGGGCTCTCATCCCCATTGACTCGCCTGAAGTCTATGTCTGGGTCTATCTTGACTGGGTCCTCGCAAAACTGGGAGCTTTCCAATTGTTTGGTACTACCCTCTCATATAAACTCCAATAGTATTGAGCCTCCCTAAGAGATCTATTTGAGGCTCAACATGCATCCATAGACTCTATAAATAGATTCATTATTTTTCCTAGATCAAGGGCTTGGCGAGCCATGTCCCTCTCCCCATGCAGCCAACTTGAATCTACCTCCGCTCTAGTGACTTGATCCCTCAGTTCCTGTATCTCACTATCCATCCTCTTCATCTCCTCATCCATCCTCCTCATTTGATCTGTCACTACCCCACCCCTCAATGCCTCTAGCATCTTGGAGGTAGTCTCTACCTTCGTCTAGTAGCTATCCTGCTCTGATATAGAAGCTTCCAAATCCCTCCTCAAAGCCTCCCCCTCTACCCTCACCCTATCCAACTCCATTCGTAGACTATTTTCTCTAGCTCTCTCCTACTCTACTATTTTCCTATCTATGACTAGTTGATCCTGTAGGCTTTGTTCTTGAGCCCTCTCTATGTGTCTCTCCAAAATAGCCTGATCCAAAATGGCCTGAGAGACTTGTCCATGTATCTACTCTCCCCCACCTGAGCATCTATAGGCTCCTCCCCTCTTGTTGGTGGTCCTTGTACCTATGGAGCTAGACCTATCTAGTGTGTTGGAGCCTAAACCTATGGAGGTTCTTGTACCTGTAGTGACACTACTATTGGTGTTATCCCTCTCCCTCCTCTCCTCAGCACTCGGTGCCTAAACCTAGCTCCTCCTACAACTCCTCCCTCCCCAACTCTATCCCCCTCTCCTCCAACCACCTCATCCACTAATGGATCTATCTCATCTGACTCTGATACTCCTGGTACAGTGAGATGAATAGTCCTATGGGACTCCCACCATGCGGCATAGGCCTAGGTGCATCCTGGATCTGCTATCTTTGGCCTCTCCTACCAAACCACTGTCTCTACACCTGTCTAGTGAAGGCACACTGCAAATGGACCAATAGTATCTCCCTAAGTGGATGTCTCTCTGGTGATCCATGGGTGGGTGTGCTCCCACCCACTATGTCCTACCTCTCACCGAACTGTTGCATGACCCTGTGAGGAAGATACTATTCAATGGCATGCATTGTCTTGCCAAACAACCAACACTGGCTCTGTACCCGAGCAAGCAAAATGTCGCAGGTCTATTGATCGCAGTCTCTGAAAGGGAACCATGTAAACTCCATCATCTCATTCAAGATGCGCCTTCAAAACTAGATGGCTCCAACACGTGTATAGTGAAATAGTCCCTTATATCTATCAATGTAGGGGTACCTCCTCCTCTAGTCCTGTACACCGATCGATCAAATGACTACTATATGCTCCCATGCCCAAATATGCAAGAGTGTAATGTCGGTCTTGAGGTTCTTATAATGTTGGTAGACACACATATGCATATCATGATATAGTTGCCCCTATATCACAGCTCCCCATGCATACTACACACCATCCTCAAGCATGTAGTTTATGCATTTGCTCCATTTCACAAAGAAGCCATGCCCACTAAGGTCGGGAAACATCCTACCATTGACGAGGCCACATATGAAAAAGACAAGTCAAGGAATCCCTCAACAAGGCTCCATCACCCTCTCCGGCACCATCCATGTGTGATCCACAGGTAGTTCATCAGTGCAACACACGTTCTGAAGGTAAAACTCCTCGTTCTCCAACCTGTACTTGGGGATAACTCCTCTAATGGGGACCTTTAGGATTTGCCAAACATTAAGGAGAGTGATGTTGGCTTCACCTATAGGTAGGTGAAAGTTGAATGTCTTTTTGTGTCAACACTCCACCAATGCAGTCATGTGCCATCAAATCCAAGGCCACTGTGTGATGAATCACAACCCACAATAGGATAGCAATGTTTGCTCGGTGCCGCCAGTTGACTCTGTAGTGCCATTGTGGGAGGCCAGTGCTCTTGTGATCCCAAAATTCTAGGATCCTCCTGCAACCATTCAAACCACTCCATTAGCCCTTTATTCTACTATTCTATCCTAATTCTAACCTTTGGACATCTCATCGACACCCCTTAATCCTATCTTGGTCCTCTATTTTCTTTCCATTTATCTCTAGGCAAAAACAATATTTCCCCAAGCAGAGACGCCGAAACCGCAACCCATGCATCATTTCGCAATACAAAGATGACAATCCCCAACCCCCTTATGCTAGTCGCACAGACGCCGATCCAAAGATCACTGCACAAGTGAGGATCATCTCTGCAGACTACAATCCCTAGAGACAACGTCGAAATGACAATCGACATATGTGCCCTGCCAAGGTTTTCTCTTCATTAATAAGGCATAATAAATGCTAACCTACCAAAAGACAAGGTCAAGCTCAGGGTACATACCGATGAGCCATACTTGGCTAGTATCTGGAAGTAGTGGACCCTCTCAACATGGTGCTCATTGTGGGTGAAAAAAAATGGCTATAACACATAGCTAAGTACTCAGACTAGAGACACAAGTTTCCATTGAGCAGCTATCTGAATTCCATTTTTCTGAAAATTTTATTTATCAATCTGAGGATGTGTAACTTGAAATGGGACTTCAAAGTACATGCACTAAGAGCATATAGGAATAAATCTATCCTATTTTTAGACAATTGAAAGTGATTAAATAATTGTTTTCAAAAAAGGAAATTGCTTGAAACCACGACTTTAAAGATAACATTAATTTCTGTTAATAAAATGCCAATTCTTCAACTTGTACAGAATTAACTATTCTTCCCTGTCGTGGCTACAAGAACAGTCACAGAGTTAAAGACTATGGTTGTAGGAACAAACAACGAGCAAGTGAATGAAACATAACTAAACAACTTAAGAAACAAAGTGCATAAAAGACAACCATACATAATTCTCACCAAGTGGACCCCCTTAGATGTCTTCTGGAATAAGAACTATAACATGAATTAACTGATTAAGCCCACAACCATATCAGAAATGCCATATTTACTTGGAAAGTAGATAATTTTCTTTATTCATAAATCAACTTCAACAACATAACATTACTCTAATATGAAATCAAGAACTAACTAACATAGGAATGCACAAAGGATTTATAATATTCATCCTTAACAATAATCCAAAACATACGCTCCACTTCAACTATCTAGGTGGGAACTTTATTTAAACTTCATAAAATATAGGAAAGCTAAGATAATCAAGACTCTTGTCCTTCTTTGAACATTTGTAGATTTTACCTATATCCTCTCTAACATCCCTCATGACAACTAACAATCTTTACTAACGGATCAGAATTAGTCTGCAGACTCCTTATTCAACATGGATAGTAGCGAACAAGTCTTCAATAAATTTTTGAACTCTTCTTGCCTTGTTGTCCATCCTATGTCCACATTACCATGTTCCTTCATAAATATCATTCCACATAGCTACCACGCAAAGGTTAGAGCAAACATTCTATCCACACATCATGATCATTTATTTTGAACATATTCATTAGTCACACATAAAAATAGTAAATACTTATAATTGCATTTATAAGGTTCATGGTTCTGTCAAAATAAAGGTTTCAGCTACAGACAATAAGACTTATCAAAACAAGCATATAAGGTTGATCAAAGTATGTTTATGAAGTCCATCAGCAAATACAAAAACCCTTGAAGATGGCAAACTATCTATAAAAGAACCATAAAACTATGACTCATCACACCCCCCAACTGAAGGTTTTGTTGGTCCACCAATAGATGTTCCATCAGTAGATGTCTTTTGATTTTCAATCCAAGCCAGCAACCTGAAGTCAATAGAAAAAGTCTCCCCTCGTGTCTTAGCAATAGGGCTCCAGTAGAACCCCTGGTTCTCTCTAAGATTCTCCCATCTTTCTCAATCCTAATCCACATCATAATACTACAATTCCTCCAAGTGAGGAATAGGCGACCATAACATAGGCGGTTGGAAGATCAAAGGAATCCACTTTTCCTGCTATGACCACCCCCAAATGTATATAGGTGGTTGCTCGCCTGAGTGTTGCATGATAGTTTCTCAAAGAATGTGGCTCTACTTTTTTTAGGTCCTCGGGTAAACCATTCCATCTCCGAGCCAGATGTCCATACACTATTCTTGCAGTTGTTTCTGCCATTTGTTCAAATTCAGTGTGAACTTCTTCTCTTAATGATAAAATCCTTCATTAAACCCCTAGATCAGAAGTAAGTTGGTTCCATCTATAGTAAATTTCATCTAGGTCCCCTACTTCAGCCCTTAGTGGTAATGGGACAACTTGTTCCATATCCATATATTCTCTATCATGTTCACCCCTCAAATTTTCATTCTGAATATAGGACATAAATACCATAAGATGAACATCTCCAATAGAAAGAAGTTGGTTCCACTTATGTGTGTATTGAATAGCATAGTTGTGGAGATATAATTAACAAAGTAAATTCTTTTTCTCAAGAGGAGAAGTTTTATAGACATTGAAAAATTCATCAGGAGCCATTAATGATGAATTCAGTCCTGACAGCTCCCTACCTATCTTGTAGGAAAGATGTAATTCCTTCAAATAAAGAGAATATACTCTTACAAGAGGCCTACATTCTATTACCTGAGGTAACAGAGTAGCTAAATTATCTATCCTATCCTCCAGCTTGTTTATTATTACATCTTCTTCCTACAGTTTTCTTTCTAATGCCTCCTTTTCCTTTTTCCATTCTTCCTCCTTATTTTATAATAATTGCAATAATCCAAAAGCAATCAATCCCCAAGAAAAACAAGGTGGAACATGCACACTTACCTTATCTTTTGTTTTCTATTCTTCCTTATTCACTTTCTCAGTAGCCTCGGCCAGATTTGCTAACCCAGTTGCAACAGTTCTTTTATTATCAGGCTTATCATGATTGGTTTGTTGAGGTCTAGAAGTGTTATCACCAATGTTTAAATCAACATTTAAATTGATTTCTCCAAAATGTCCCGGCACTTCTTCTTCCTCATCTTCTTCCATTTCTTCTTGTTTGTCCTCTGCTTCTTTATGTTCTTCCTCCTCATTAGTTTGAACCATGTTTTGAATTTCATGCTCCGTGTCATTCAATTTTTCTCCTCCCAATTATTGATTGCCTCCTATGTTAGTATCCACTTATTCTTCTGAGAACTCTTCTAAATGAGACATTTCATATTCCTGCTCTTCTTCTTCACTAGAAGAAGAGGATTGCGACAATATCTTAGAAGAGTTTTCTCGAGGATATTTTTCCTCATCAAATTCTGAGCTCGGAATTTCAATTCTTTCTCCTGCAACTACTTTCCCTTTAAACTTCTTTTTCAATCTATGAATAGTTCTTGTAGGCTTCTTTCTTGTAGAAGGTTGTTCCATTTCTTTCCTTTTTTGGCAAGATGATCCATCTTTTACCGCAAAGTTTCCCATTTCCTAAGTTTTTGCAGAGGTCGTAGGTCTCTTTGCTTCCTGCTTTTTAGAAAATTTTCCTTCTTTCTTCTTCTTTTGAACCCTAGTTCCCAAAACTAATTTTTCATTCTTCTTACTCTTGGATGAGGGTTTTTATTTTTTAGGAACTTTCTAAGCGAGTTTTTGAGTGGCATTTTCATCCTCACTAGAAGAATTTTCACTATAATCCTTAGTAGGTTTAGAGGATGAAGCCCTTGCAGCTTTTCTAGAGCTGGGAATTTGCCTTAATGGATGAGCTCCACTAATCGCTAGAAAATCCACCCACTGCATCCCAAGGTTGCTCTCTACTAGGGATTGCTCAACTAATAGCTGAATTAAGCAATGGTTAGACACAGATTGAAGGCTAACCTTTTGTACCTGAGTTGCCATCTGCTTAAGTATATTGTAATGGAAATGTGGAACATTCATCCACTTACCATTTCTTAAATGACATAACAATTTGAAATGAATAGAATGCAATTGAGATTGTTTCCCCTCACAAGTAATGTAATTAATAATATAGGTTACCCTATGAGCCCAAAGAGGTGGAAGAGACAACTTGTTAGTTCCTTGCTTAGTGACATTCAAAGGAGGGTCACCATGCTCTGTAAATTGTGCTCTAGCAGACTTGGCATCATTAGTTTCTAAAAATGGTTCACCGTACCTAGGCAACCTAGAAACTTGAGCAATATGCTCCTCTGTAACAAGAATTCTCAACCCTTTCACCACAGCCATATCATCCTTCAAAGATTGTGCAAATTTGAGGGCTACATTATCATCATAAGTATGCAATTTTAAGAAATAATCTAACCACCCACATCCTTTATACAAAGGTTCATAATCCTCATCTTGTAATATCAGAGTGTGGTTTGTATGCTATCTCTTAATAACGGAACCTCCCATTACTGTAGCAGTTACTTTTTTCAAGAAAATCTTTCTGTTAAACCCAAAATATGAAGCTTTCTGCTTTCATACAACAAGAGTAAACAATTTGTACTAGATAGGCTTCCAAATAGAACGGGGTTTTTACACAGACTCGACTTGAAAGGAAAAAGTTTAAATTTTTTCCAAATTAGGAATAAACTAGACTTTAACAATGGCGGGTAAAACTAACTCATTCCTTTAACTTGAGTTAACATGCTTATTCGAATTTGTGCAAGTCTAATAATGGCAATACCTTATCTCACAATCAATCCCCCCCAACTGAAGATAGACGTAGTGTCCACACATGTGTAAGGGTAGGAAATTGGAATGCAATCATAATTATTTAAAATTTGAATGAAATGAAGAAAAATATTAAGAAAAAAGTTGTAATCATGAAATTGTAAATATACTTACATGCTTTGTGATGTGATTGTGGCGCGTTGTGACTTGTGTTGGCACGTGCGATACAAGAGAAAATTATTTTTGAAATGTTCATAGAATAATTATGGTGGCGGAAGTGAAATGAAAGACAAGAAAGTGGAATGAGATGGAGATGATATGGAATGAAACGATGAAAGAAATTCCAGGTGCACATGGAGTGTTTATAATGACTTTTGACAACTGTCATCAAGTAAATGGTAGACTCGGAGGCTCACCTTTAGTGGTTGCAGGAAGAGTTGGAAGTGGTTGAAACTGTTGAAGAAACTCTTCCTTAGTGCTTGGTTTATGATATAGGTGGAGTTGATGGCCATTGACAAGCATTTTGAACCGCGCATTATCAATAGTGGCCAACTTTACTGCACCATTATCAAACACTTTTTCAATTTCATAAGGGACTAGCTACCTTGTTTGTAACTTCCCTAGATTATCCTTAAATCTTAAATCAAACAATAAACCCCAGTCCCCAGCATGAAAATTTTCAAGCTTGATGTATTTATCATGCCATTCCATGCGATGTTGTTGGACTAAAAGTGTATTCTGCAATGTTGATTTCCTCAATTCATCGAACTGATTTAGATGCAATATTCTTTCTTGTTGTACCTCTGACAATTGCATACCCAATTTTACTATTGTACATGGATTTTTATGCTCAAATCCAATAGGCATGACAACATATTTACCATAAACCAGTTCAATGGGTGTAAACCCTGTTGTTGTTTTCTAGGATGTTCGGTAGGCCCAAACTGCTTTAGGGAGGCGATTTGCCCAATATTTCCTATGCAGTGCAACTATTTTGGTGAGGATGGCCTCAATTTATTTGTTAGTCACTTTAACTTGACCATTGGCTTCAGGATGATAGGGTGTAGACTTTTTATGTCTAATATTATACTCCTCTATCATAGCAATGATCAGGTTAGATGTAAATTATGCACCTTGATCAGTTACAAGTTCTTGAGGTAATCCATATCTGGTAAATATATCCTGATACAAGAGCTCTACAACTTTATTGTCCCTGGCATGTTTCATTACTTTGACTTCAACCCATTTAGTTAGGTAGTCAAACTAAGATGTAGGATTTTCCATTAGATGGAGGATCAATTGGACCAATGAAGTCCATACCCCATTTATCAAATGGGGTAACAACTACCTGTGGATACAATGACATCTCATCTAACTTTGTTGGGCGCCCCATCCTCTGGCATCCATCACATTTTATAGTACAGTTAGTTGCATCCTTATGTAGACTAGGCCAATAATACCATGTCCTAAGTATCTTGATGGTTGTTCTTTTGGCTACAAAATTACCCCCATAAGGTTCATCATGGCATGCATGGAGGATATCAAATGTTTAGTGTTCTCTTGAATGTAAATTATGTGAGTACATAGCTTAGGATCTAAGCCCGCCATATCACTATAATCCCAAGCAAAGGCAGATTTCTTTTCCTGCAACAATTCTCTCAATGATTGCTCCTATTGTGTTGAGAGTTGATTGTTAATAATGAGTTTCTTTTCAATTGTCACTTCAATTTGTTTAGGAATTTCTTTCATCGAGGCTTCCTTCACACTAGGTAGCTTGATTTCTTGAGGTAACAAAGTGTGAAGAAATGTTGGAGTAAGAAAATCAGACATTTGTAATAGTTGTTTTGAAGAGCATTCAGAATTACCAACAATGTCTCTTTTTGGAGCTTCTTGTGTACATGTATTATTCAACACTTGTATCAATAGTTGATCTTCATCATACAGTGGTGAAGGAGAACCCAAAGACACAAATGAAGATACAAATGAAGTCTAAAAGAGCCTAATATCACCCATGAGGTAAAAATGATCATCTGTAATAGGTTGATAGTTTTGTGAGTCAATAAGACCCAATTGATGTAAGGTATTGTCATGGTTGCATTTTATAAGCCACCATGTATAAATGACCATGTGGGTTAGTAGGAATCTAGGAATGAGTCAGGAAAATAAATATTGGTCTTAGAAACATCAGACCAATCCTTGGAATAGGTCGAATACACCTTGGAGTCACCAAATTTGAAAAGTGCAAGTTGACAACTTTTGTTGTCATTGCAAAATGTTGTAAAAAGGGATAACTAATCCTCCTATGGTTCCAAAAATTGAAAAGTGGTTGGAAACCATTAGGGAGGCTATATTATGCCCACTTGGATCAATTCCAGGTTGTTGTTGGCATAGTTGTTGAAGTTGATGAAAATTGATGATGTTTTAGAGTTTGGAGCAATACAATATACTTGGAGTTTTCTGAAATTTTGTGTTTTTGTTGTTCATTTCTGACCAGTACGGATTGGTGGATGTCTGAAACCAATTGTATGAGTTAGGTAAGCCTCTTACCTTTTATTTTAATCAAGTTTGAGGTTTTATAACAATCGAGTTGTAGGGATCCATCCAAATCCAACCAGACTGGTCACAAACCTGCCGACACCTAGGGTTTCACTGTAAAGATGCCCTTAATCTGACATTTTCACCAGAGGACCAAACAACCTATGGGGAAAATATTATAAGTCATTGTATCATAATATTTTGGTGTTGTTTTGCAGGGAGGCTCCAAGCCCAAAGAGATTGAATTGACCCTAGGCGGGCATCTCCATGTGACCGCCTGAACTATAGAAGTGGAAATCACTTGCAAAAGAGAAAGAAGATGGGATCAAGTCTTGAAACCTTGGATTTGGTGGTTTGACACCTTACCCCACCTTTTAGAAGTGTTGGTTTAGTTAGGGTACTAATACAATTACTTGCTTTGTAAATTAGGCCTAATTGGCTTAATTAGGTCTGGAAGGACAGTAAGGGTACAGACCTTTCAACTTGTGTTTAGAGTATAAGCCTTTGGGGAATTATGTAACTAGATAAAGGGTGTCTGAATTTACCTTTATTTTGTCTTGTTCTTTGGAATTTTATTAATTTGTGTTTGGATAACTCAACCGGTAGGGCTACTAGGCTACTAGTAGGACTACTAGACAATAGGATAGTTGTGAGACAAGTATTCCCTAACACATCTGATAGCCAGATCTTATGGGTGTTTTGTGTTGGTTGGACCACCAATAGACAAAATCCAATAGGTTTCCATCCCACTAGTACCAAAGCCGGTCACACAAATTGTTGTGTGAATTGAGTATTTGGTAGGTGTGTTGATCACACCTTGAGCAAACAAATGAACTTGTTTTGGACATAGTAGTTGTGGGTGAGAGAAGGTTTTCACCTAGTTTTTTGTCTAGCTCTACATCATATTGGTATCAGAGCATGAGTTGGATTGCTTGGGGAAAGTGATTTGTGGTGTATGTTCATAGAAGGAAGTAAGGGAGAGGCTAGCAACATTCCTCCTAAGAGTATGTCTCAAGATGCAATAAAGAAGTTGTTTTAAGAGATGTTTGAAAATAGAGTGAGGGAGTTAGAGAAGGCCAAAGGCAAAGGAAAGGAGGGTGAATGTGACTCTGATGAAGAAGACGAACAAGGGGGAGAAGAAGAGACCCCAAGGCAAGAAGCTGAGTTACCTGCAAATCAGAGGGTATTTATTGAGGTCCTAAACTCCATTGGCAGAGAATCCTCAACAGGTAAAGATTACATCCCTAAGTTTATTGGGAAAATGAATTTAGAAGAAGTGATGTATTGGATTGAGGCATTGAACAACCATTTTGAATGCAAAGAGACCCCTGAGAATAAGAAGGTTATCTTTGCTAAGTCCAAGATGAAAGGAGCAACACTCACTTGGTGGAATTACCTCCAAGGCGAGAGGGTGAAGGAAGGTAGAGGTATGATAACCCCATGGGATAGAATGTTGGCAAAAGTGTAGGCGTAATTCATCCCGGTAGACTATGAAGTCCAAGTCTACAAAAAGTTTCAAGGTTTGAGGCAAAAAGACCTTGATGTGAGTACATATACCGAGGAGTTCCATAGGTTGAGTCTAAGGACCAAACACCATGAAGAGGAACCAGAGAAAGTGGCAAGATATCTTAGTGGATTGAAATATAGTATCTAAGGTGAGATCAGCATACTAGCACCGGAGATAGTGAACAAGTGCTTTCAACTAGCACTAAGAGTAGAGGAGAAGCTAAAGAGAAAGAATGATCAGAATAATAGAGGTAGAGGGGGCAGAAAATTTTGAGGCAGAGGCCCTATGAATGGTAGATGACAGAGTCCTAGGCCACAAGGAGAGGCTAATCAAGAAAGTCAGCATGGAGATGGTAACATAAGAGGGGGTTTCAGAGAAAGAAGACCCAATCATAGAGGTAGATTTGGTGGAAGAACCTCAATGCCTTTCAAATGCTACAATTGCAATCAAGTAGGTCATACCGTAGTTAAGTGCCCTAAAAAGACAATATCAAGCTCCCAAGGAGAGAGGAGAACACATTTGGTTCAAGACACTGATTGTTAGAGTGTCAATTCACCTGATTCCTATGGACTTCCAGAGAGAGGAGAAGCCTTGATGATGAGGAGAACATTGTTGAAGGTACCAAGCAATACTGAACGTCCACAAAGGAAGACACTCCTTTGGACCACATACAAAGAACAAGGCAAGGTATGTAAGGTTATAATAGATTCAGGTTCAACTAAAAATTTAGTATCCTTAGAAATGGTAGAGAAACTAAAATTGAGAAGTATTCCTCATCCATTTCCATATAAAGTTTCTTGGCTTACTAAAGGAAAAAAAACCTTGGTAGAAGAGAAATCATGGGTTGAATTTCATATAGGAGCATGCAAAGACAAAATTTTGTTTGATATTGTTGAGATGGATGCCTGCCATCTTCTTTTTGGGAGCCCATGGCAATATGACCTCAAGGCTCATCATGATAGACACAAGAACACCTACTCCATCACCAAAGATGAAAAGGTGATTGAAGTTTGCAATGATGTCAGTACCAAGGCAAGAAGAAGAGCCCATTTCAGATGGCAAGGTAGAAAAGAAAAGGGTGACAGTCCCTGACGAGGTGGAGGAAATGTTGAGAAAATACAAGGACATAGTTGCAGAAGTGTTGCCAAGAACCCTACCACCAATAAGGGAGATAAACCATTGCATTGATTTCATTCCTAGTGCCACCTTACCAAAGAAGCTAGCCTACAAAATGACTCACCAACAAAATGAGGAAGTTGCAAGGCAGATCCAAGAGTTGCTTGATAAAGGTTTGATAGGGAAGATCTTGAGCCCTTGTGTAGTCCTAGTAGTCTTAGCACCAAAGAAGGAGGGAAAATGGAGATTGTGCATTGATTCCCGGGCCATTAACAAGATAACCATCAAGTATAGATTCCCTATGCCTAGAATAGAAGATTTGCTTGATTGTTTAGGAGGTGCAAGGTATTATTCCAAGATTGATTTAAAAAGTGGTTATCACCAAATAAGGATTAGAGCCGGTGATGAATGGAAAAATGTTTTTAAAACAAACAAAGGATTGTATGAATGGAGGGTGATGCCATTTGGGATGTCAAATGCCCCTAGCACTTTCATGAGACTCATGAATGAGGTGTTGAAGGATTTCATTGGTAAGTTTGTCATAGTGTATCTAGATGACATCCTAGTGTTTATCAAGACAAAGGAGGAGCACCTAAAACATTTGGATATGGTCTTGAGAAGGTTGAATGAAGCAAAACTAATGATAAACATGGAAAAGTGTGTGTTTTTGCAGGAAGAACTAACTTACCTTGGGTTTGTGATTTCTAGAGGAAATCTGAAAATGGATGCTGATAAAGTGAATGACATTCTCAGATGGCCAACTCCTAGAACAATTGGTGATGTAAGGAGTTTTCATGGCCTAGATACCTTTTATAGGAAGTTTATCAGGAATTTTAGCCAGATTTGTGCTCCCATGTTAGAGACCATCAGGGGTGGACATAAGTGCAAATTTTCATGGACCAAGGAGGCGGATGAAGCATTTGAAATGTTGAAGAAAAAGGTATCACAACAACCAGTTCTTACCTTACATAATTTTGACAAAATCTTTTAGATTGAATGTGATGTAGGTCATT
The DNA here is from genome assembly GCF_030272615.1 of Cryptomeria japonica. Classification (NCBI taxonomy): domain Eukaryota; kingdom Viridiplantae; phylum Streptophyta; class Pinopsida; order Cupressales; family Cupressaceae; genus Cryptomeria; species Cryptomeria japonica. The sequence goes on along the minus strand of NC_081408.1, from coordinate 515,205,086 downwards.
TGGCAATAGGTGCAATACTTAGTCAAGAAGGTAGGCCAATTGCATTTTTTAGTGAAAAATTGAATGATGCTAAAAAGAAATATTCTTCCTATCATTAGGAGATGTAGGCATTAGTTTAGGCACTAAAGAAGGGGAGGTATTATTTGCTTCCCAAAGAGTTTGTTGTGTATGCAGATAATCAGGCACTAAGCTTCCCAAATAGTTAGGAGAAATTGAGCCATAGGCATATGAAGTGGGTTGAGTCCATTCATGCCTACACCTTTACATTCAAACACAAGAAAGGTCTCTCAAACAAAGTTGCAGATGCTCTTAGCTAGAGAGCACTAACAGTTTCAAACATCCAGTTGGAGAGTGTAGGAGTTGATTTCCTCAAGAGTATGTATGCGGCAGATGAAGATTTCAAAGACATCTTCAAGGTATGCACTGAGTTTGGTATCTGGTATCATTTAGAGTATTCTAATTATTTCATTCAAGATGGTCTTCTTTTCGAAGGATGTCAATTATGCATTCCTAAATGTTCAATGAGGGATAACATAATTAAGGAGAAGCATAGTGGTTGTATAGGGGGACACTTTGGATTAGACAAAACTCTTAAGTTGGTGAGAAGATTTTATTGCTGGCCTAAATTGCAGACAGATGTCAGAAAATTTGTGGATTCATGTGTGGTGTGTCAAAAGGCCAAAGGGACAACAACAAACACGTGACTATACCAGCCATTGCCCATTCCTTCAATACCTTGGGAAAGTGTGAGCATGGATTTTGTGATGGGTTTGCCAAGAACTCAAAAAGGTTTTGACAGTTTTTTTGTGGTTGTTGACAGATTTAGCAAGATGACACATTTTTTCCATGCAAGAGCACAAGTGATGCTACATATGTTGCAAACCTTTTATTTAATGAAATTGTGAGAATACATGGTTTACCCTTGAACATTGTGTCAGACAAAGATGTGAAATTTGTAGGACATTTTTGGAGGAATTTATGGAGGAAGTTAGGCACAAACTTGTCTTTAATTTCAACTTATCATCCCCAAATAGATGGCCAAATAGAAGTGGTCAATAGGTCACTCGAAAATTTATTAAGGTGCCTCAACAAGTAGCATGGTGAAAACTGGGATTCCATCATCTCCCAAGTAGAATATGCCTATAATGATTATGTTAATAGGAATATCGAAATAATCCCTTTCCAAATTGTCTATGGACTGAATCCAAGAGGTGTACTGGAATTGAGAAATCTACCCTCAACTAAACATATCAGTGCTTGTGGAGAAGAATTTGTTGAAGGGATAAAAGAGATTAATGACCAAGTCAGGATGCAACTACAGAGAAGTGCAAGGAGTAGGTTGATAGAAGAAAGAGAGATGTGTAGTTCCAAGTTGGAGACATGGTATGAGAAAATCTGAAAAATGAGAGATTGCCAAAAGAGAAACACACAAAGCTCATGATGAGAAAGGTTGGACCTTGTCAAATACTCAAGAAGTTTGGGAACAATTCATATGAAATCCAATTACCTTTAGATATAGGTATATCCCCAATCTTTAATGTTGCAGATCTGACGCCATTCAAAGGTACAGTGCAGGAAGATGGTACATTTCTGGTGGAGGATGTTGCAGACATACTAAAAGACTTTCCATGTCAAGGACCACCCAAAATTGAAAGGATATTGGACACCAAGATTGTGAATAAAACTAGGAATAAGGTCTACAAACAATACCTTGTCAAGTGGCAAGGACTCGCTGAGGCGGTTGCAGTATGGATGGATGAAGACCAGATGAAGAAACATGGGACTAAATTGCAAGAACTCATCTCAAGTGGACTTGAGATTCAATCACCTAGGGAGTATGGTGTAGGAGCACCCAAAGACACAAATTAAGTCTAAAAGAGCCTAATATTACCCATGAGGTAAAAATGATCATCTATAATAGGTTGATAGTTTTGTGAGTCAATAAGACCCAATTAATGTAAGGCATTATCATGGTTGCATTTTATAAGCCACCATGGATAAATGACCATGTGGGTCAGTAGGAGTCTAGGCATGAGTCAGACAAATAAATATTGGTCTTAGAAACATCAGACCAATCCTTGGAATAGGTCGAATACACCTTGGAGTCGCCAAATTTGAAAAGCGCAAGTTGACAACTTTTGTTGTCGTTGCAAAATGTTGTAAAAAGGGATAGCTAATCCTCCAATGGTTCCAAAGTTTGAAAAGTGATTGGAAACCACTAGGGAGGCTATATTATTCCAACTTGGATCGATTCCAAGTTTTTGTTGGCATAGTTGTTGAACTTGATGAAAATTGATGATGTTTTGGAGTTTGGAGCAATACAATATACTTGGAGTTTTCTGAAATTTTGCATTTTTGTTGTTCATTTCTTATTAGTATGGATTGGTGGATGTTTGAAACCAATTGGATGAGTTAGGGAAGTATCTTACCTTTCATTTTAATCAAGTTTGAGGTTTTGTAACAATCAGGTTGTAGGGATCCATCCAAATACAACTAGACTGGTCACAAACCCTGCCGACACCTAGGGTTTCATTGTAAAGATGCCCTTAATCTGACATTTTCATTAGAGGAGAAAACAACCTATGGGAAAAATATTAGAAGGCACATTATATCATAATATTTTTGGTTTTGGTTTTCAGGGAGGCTCCAAGCCCGAAGAGATTGAATTGACCCTAGACGGGCATCTCTATGTGATCGTCTGAACTGTAGAAGTGGAAATCACTTGCATAAGATAAAGAAGATGGGATCAAGTATTAAAACCTTGTATTTGGTGGTTTAACACCTTACCCAACCTTTTATAAGTGTTGTTTTAGTTGGGGGACTAATACAAGGGGTATTTACTTTGTAAATTAGGCCTAATTGGCTTAATTAGGTCTAGAAGGACAGTAAGGGTACATACCTTTCAAATTGTGGTTAGAGTCTAATCCTTTGGGGAATTGTGTAAATATATAAAGGGTATCTAAATATACCTTAATTTTTCCTTGTCCTTTGGAATTTTGTTAAGTTGTGTTTGGAGAACTCAACTGGTAGGGCTACTAGACAATAGGACAATTGTGAGACAAGTATTCCCTAAGACATCTGATAGCCAAATATTATGGGTGTTTTGTGTTGGTTGGACCACCAATAGAAAAAATCCAATAGTTTTTCATCCCACCGGTACCGGAAGATTGTTTTCCATTCACACAAGGGTAGAGTGTTTTCATCATACTAGTATCGGAAGATACTAAACCGGTATGGATCCGGTCACACAAATTGTTGTGTGAGTTGATTATTTGGTAGGTGTGTTGTTCACACCTTGAGAAAACAAAACAACTTGTTTTGGACATAGTAGTTGTGGGTGAGAGAAGGTTTTCACCTAGTTTGTTGCCTGGCTCTACATCATAGAGATGGAGAAGAGGACCTGTATCTATCATTATAAGTTTTACCACAGATTTAGCATCTTCTTTCGATTAATCTCCCAAATTAGGCCAGACAAAGTTCTCTGATTCTTATTGAGGTTGAGAAAGTGGAAAGAGTGTCAATTTTTTTGTAATATCTCCATTTGAAATAGTCATGTTCTCAAATCTGCAGCCAATATAAGCATCTGTAGTAGCCAACCAAGACCTTCCCAAAATAACTGGATAGCCTCCCAAAGTAGTCTTAGGTGATAGAATCATAAAATTAGCAAGATACTCCCAAGATTCAAGAGTTACTACAATTTCTTCTATGATACCATCTAGTTTAACTATGGAACTATCACCTAATTGGAGAATTGTATGAGTGGGTCTTATATGGGCCAAATTTAGACTTTGCATAATCTCCTTGGTCATTACACTAATAGTAGCTCCTAATTATATGAGATTATTTTGAATCATGACTCCATTTATCATAATTGAAACAACTAAACTACCAGGATTTGAACGGTTAGGCATGATCACTTTTCCCAGCATGATGTCAACTAGTTTACCCAAAATATGAACTATTGCAGGGTCTTTTTTCTTCCCTTCAGGTTTCTTTAAATGAGCTTCCCTAAGAGATTTTCTATATATAGGTATTATCCTTAATGGCCTAAAAAAGAGGAATTTTTATGGAGACTTGCTTAAGCTAATCCAGAAAATTAAACGTTGGCTCAGGAACAGATTTTGGTTGAGCCAATCTTTGAGGGAATGGAGGGTTTGGATCCTTAGGATCATTAAGTGTCAAAACTGGGGTTGGTTCAACTATTTCTCCCTCCTCATTGGCTAACTCTATGATTACTGGAGTAGCTGGTGATTGCAAATTTTTTTCCTAATCTTAGATGAACATCACTGATATTAACTGAGTAGGCGGGATATTGGTTAAACTCTCTTGAATACACAGGTTGTTGTTGTGGTTTATTGTTAGGATTAGGGGTAGGTTGGGTAGGAAGTTGTGTAGGTCTTGGTCGAACATTTGCAGGTGGCATAATAGTTGGCTGAGAGGTTGGAGGTGGATTAACCTAGTTAGTCCATTGTTTTCCTCTCCAAAGCTATTGTTGGGGCCAACTAGGTTGTTGAGCCTGCCAATTTCCTTGAGGTGCTTGCTAGTTTCCTTGAGGTGGCTACCATTGAGCTTGGGATCCATACCAAGAATTAGGTTGATAATTCCATTGAGGGTTCCTGTAATTGCCAGTATTAGGAGGATATTAGTTTTTCCATTGATTATTGGATGCATATGAATATGGACCATTAAAAGATAGAGGATCGGGTGGCATGCCTTGTCTTTGAACCCATGGTTTTCTTTGTGCCACAAAGAAAATTTGTCCTTCATCATCCTCAATTTGATGAAAGTTTGATTGATGCATTTCGTTGTCAATATTGGCCAACTTTTTACATCTAAACTTCTTTTTCTTTTGTCTTCAATGTGGACAAAATTCATATAGCATTGCTTCTGCAGCTTCTTGTTTTTGTTTGGCTTGGAGAGTGTCAATTTGTGTGGCCAGATTGTTGATTATGTCCTACTGAAAATCTTTGAGCAAATTAGTCAACTCCATTTTTGAAACTCCAGAGTTAGATTTGCTTCCTGATGACATGTACTTGGATCCTCTGGGTTTCCTTAATGCAACTCTTGAATAATTCTGGCAGGGTAGTTGTATGTCACTCCATGTAGCTTGAGTAATATCTCCTCCAGCCATGAGGTTGAGAGAATCTATACATTCTTCATGATTCCCCTTAAGAAGACCAATTTCTGTGAATCTTCACTTAGCCGATTATGTTGGGATTTCTTTAGACAAAAGAGAAACCTTCCTACATAATCTTCTTGGGACTCTTCATCTTTTTGTTGCATCCTGAAAATATCTTCTCCCCTCGTATCACTTCCCCTACAATAATATTTGTATTACTTAATGAATTTTCCTTTCATATTGTCCCAGTCAGTGACATAATCTTCTCTTAAAGACATGAACCATTGGAGAGCATAATCCTTCAAGGTGGATGTAAACAATTTGAGGCGGTGTCCATCTGTAGTGTAATCATAGCTTCTGTATAGGACATCAAATTCAAAGAGAAAGGTATATAGATCTTTTGTAATAAGGCCATGGAAGTGAGGAAGAGCAGAAGGAGGGATGTTTTTCAAATTGGCATTGCCTCCTGGTGGAGGTATGGGAAATTTGAAGGTTAGTTCAGGGGGTGGGGGTGGATTACTTCCAGCACTGCCTCTGCCAACCATAATGCATTGGTAAACAACTAATGCAACAATTATATCTTCATCAAGTGGTGGTTCTAGTGGAGGAATTAAGTTATCTAAGTCTGCAAAGAGTCGCACAAAATGGTCAAGTTATGGCTCAGTGGGATTTTCAGGTGGATATTCGTCAAATTTATCCAAATTAGGAAGGAATCTCCCAAGGGGATCTCTCCTTCTTTGATGCTTACAGATTTTGGAAGGTTAACATTTGTGCTGCATTAAACAATATAAATGACGTATACTATACTAAAGATGAAATGCTACTAATATACTATTTTGATAAATGAAATGCTATTGTTCCCATAAACTCTCAGTTTGTCGCCATCCCCGGCAATGACGCCAAAAATGTGGGTGCAAAGCAATGGCTATAACACATGGCTAAGTACTCAGACTAGAGACACAAGTTTCCATTGAGTAGCTATCTGAATTCCATTCTTCTGACTCATTTATTTATCAATTTGAGAACGTGTAACTTGAAATGGGAGTGCAAAGTATATGCACTAAGAACATATAGGAACAAGTCTATCTTATTTTTAGACAGTTGAAAGTGATTAAATAATTGTTTTCAGAAAAGGAAATTGCTTGAAACCATGACTTTAAAGATAACATTAATTTCTGCTAACAAAATGCCAATTCTTTAACTTGTACAGAAATAACTATTCTGCCTTGTCGTGGCTGCAGGAACAGTCACAAAGTTATAGACTGTGGTTGAGGAATAGACAACAAGAAAGTGAATGAAACATAACTAAGCAACTTAAGAAACAAAGTGCATAAAAGACAGCCATACAAAATCCTCACCGAGTGGGCCCCCTTGGATGAGTCTTTTGGAATAAGAACTATAACATAAATTAACTGATTAAGCCCACAACCATATCGAAAATGCCATATTAACTTGGAAAGTAAATATTTTTCTTTATTCAAAAATCAACTTCTATAGCATAACATTAATCTAATATGAAATTAGGAACTAACTAACATAGGAATGCACAAAGGATTTATAACATTCATCCTTAACAACAATCCAGAGCATACGCTCCACTTCCTACTATCTATGTGGGAGCTTTATTTAAAACTCATAAAATCTAGGAAAGCTAAGATAATCAGGACTCTTGTCCTTCTTTGAATATTTGTAGATTTTACCTATATCCTCTCTAACATCCCTCATGATAAATAATAGTCTTTACTAATGGATCATAATTAGTCTCTAGACTCCTTATTGAATAGGGACAGTAGCGAACAAGTCTTCAACAGATTTTTGAACTCTTCCTACCTTGATGTTCATCCTTTGTCTGCGTTACCCTATTCCTTCATAAAGATCATTCCACATAGTTGCCACGCAAAGGTTAGAGAAAACATTATATCCACACATCATGATGTAGGAACATTGGTCTAGTTCTTACCAGTTGAGCAGTTTTTAGTGGAATTGCTTTAGATCGAGGCATTTCTTCGTGTTGGAGTGTTTAGTGTTATGGTTTTGGGTTTATTCCCTTGAGTTTGTTGTCTTTTTCATGTTTGAGTTTCATGGCATTTGATTTAATCCCAGTGAGTTATCGATTTTGATATTGACCCGATCGATATGTTCTTACCGGTTATTCTCGCAGTGTGTTGAGCGAAGTGGAATCGGGTTGCGGTTGAACTCTGTGACTTGTGGATTGTTGGAGATGTTGTTTTGGGGGCCTTGGTCGATATTCCTGAAGGTTTGTGCATCGTTTTATGTTTTGGAGTTGTTCTTAGTGATTTGAGTTGACATGTTATCGTTTCATGAACCAGTTGGTCTTGGGCTGACTTAATCAAATTATTATTATTTGTGGACGGTATAAATAGAAATTTGTGAATCATTTGAGAGGACATAAGTCATAAGATAGAAGATAGAGTTTTGAGATTGAGCGAAGATGTAGATCCGGTGAGGTTCTTATCCAGTTGGACTGAGGTCGAAAGGCTAAGGTCCGGATTAGGGTAGAACCAGTAGACTGTTCCCCGAAGCCGATATGATATGTGGATAATCTGCAGGTCTTGTAATTGTGTTGTAAGCACTGTTTGTATCCTGGACTGTGATCTAGCATGTGGCATGTGTAATTCTTCAAATTGTAATAAGATTTATTCAAACTATTTACCGATTATGTGTTATGTTATGTTACCAATTGTTCTTTTTGTTGTTTCTGGCATCTTGTTACCATTTACTAGTTGTTTTGCATGGTTTATGTGTTAGGCTATAAGGTTGGGTTATCCTTCGTTAGATCTCCCTACCTTGACTAGGTGAAATGATATCAGAGCTAGTTTGCGAGCCTGTTGTTGGACAAAGTGTTGTTTGTGCACCAGTTGGTTGAAGAGAAAATTGAGGCAGCTAGTGGACTTGTTTAGATCGTCAAACGTGAGGTAGAGCAAGGTTTGCAGGTAGATCGCCAATCCTAGAGCTTGAGCTTGAGGCAGTTAGTGGGTGGAGACTTGAACAGGCTGCCGATTGAGGCAGGTCACACTTTAGACTGATAGATCATCGTGGAGAGGCAACCAGAAGCTATAGTCAGATCATTGAACCCCCTTGAAGCAGTTGCAAGTACCTACTGACATCGTCAAACCAGATCAAGTGATGGGACCCACTATTCAATTAACCCCGAGAGTCTGATACAGGAGCACTGGTCTAGTTCTTGTTGGCAGTAGGTCAGCGTCCCTCGTGGGAATTCACGACATGGCTTAACAACTTCCTGTGGATTCTATAAGTCTAGTGGTTGTATCAGGCATTGACAAGTCGATCTTTTGGTCCAATGGCAACCCTATCTTGTAACAAGTGGTATCAGAACTTGGTCATAGGTTTGAATCACACAGGCCACAATGAGTGACACTGGGAGGGGGATTGTTGGTAGTGGGCCAACATCCCTCGCAGGGATTCGCGACATGGTTTAACATCCTCCTGTGGATTTTATAAGTCTAGTGGTTGTATCGGGTATTGAAAGGTCGATCTTTTGGTGCAACGACAACCCTAGCTTGTAACAGTTCTTACCAGTTGGGCAGTTTTTAGTAGAATTGCTTTAGATCGAGACATTTATTCGTGTTGGAGTGTTTAGTGTTATTGTTTTGGGTTTATTACCTTGAGTTCGTTGTCTTTGTCATGTTCAAGTTTCATGGCATTTGGATTTAATCCCAGTGAGTTATCGATTCCGATATTGACCCGACTGATATGTTTTTACCGGTTATTCTGGTAGTGTGTTGAGCGAAGTGGAATCGGGTTGTAGTTGATCTCTGTGACTTGTGGATCGTTGGAGATGTTGTTTTCGGCCTTGGTCGGTATTCTTGGAGGTTCGCCCATCGTTTTATGTTTTTGAGTTGTTCTTAGTGATTTGAGCCGTCATGTTACCGTTTCATGAATTGGTTGGTCTTGGACTGACTTAATCAAGTTATTATTATTTGCGGATGGTATAAATAGAAATTTGTGAATCATTTGAGAGGACATAAGTCAGAAGATAGAAGACAAACTTTTGAGATTGAGCAAAGATGTAGATCTGGCAAGGTTCTGGTCCGATTGGATTGAGGTCCGAAGACTGAGGTCCAAATTAGGGTAGAACTGACGAACTATTGGCACAAGATGATATGATATGTGGATGATCTATAGATCTTGTAATTGTGTTGTAAGCATTATTTGTATCCTGGACTGCAATCCAACATGTGGCATGTGTAATTCTTCAGATTGTAATAAGATTTATTCAAACTGTTTACAGTTATGTGTTTTGTTATGTTACCAGATGTTCTTTTTGTTGTTTCTGGCATCTTGTTACCGGTTACTGGTATTTTTGCATGGTTTATGTGTTAGGCTACAAGGTTGGGTCATCCTTCATTGGATCTCCCTGCCTTGACTGTGTCACATCATGATCAATTATTTTGAACATATTCATTAGTCACACATAAAAATAGTAAATACTTATAATTGCATTTATAAGGTTCATGGTTCTATCAAAATAAAGCTTTCAGCTACAGATAATAAGACTTATCAAAAAAAGCATATAAGGTTGATTAAAGTATTATTATGAAGTCCATTAGCAAATACAGAAACCCCTGAAGATGGCAAACTATCTATAAAAGAACCATAAAATTATGTCTCATCACTCATGGTGTGGAATGTGTGCCAACGCTCTGCTCTTTATGGGCTTGGTGAACTATGTGTGTGACAATGACCCCTTCAAAGAAGCATGTGGCTTATATAGGGCCTCCTTTTGCCCTTTTCTCACCCTTTCTCTGTCCTTCTTCCTTTTTCCTCGAAAATTATTTTCACCTTCTCCTTTTTCATTCATTTTTCTCCCTTTCTTGTTATTTTCTTCTTTTTTCTAGAATTTTCCCCCAAAAAATTAAAATTTTTCGGTTAAATTTTCGAGGGGGCATACACCACCCTCATCTTCATGTTGGGGCACCCTTCTTCATCTTTTACCTATTGACCATTTGTGTGTCAACCTTAGCCATGTAGACAATCAATCTGAGAAATCATCTACTAGCTAAAACCATGTCTATTTCTCTAAAGCCTAAAACCCTAAACCCTAAGGCTTTTTCCTTAAAACCCTTCTCGACCTTATTATTTTCATTTGTTGACCGGATAGGGTGATCATTTCACTTAAAATCTATTGGGGTCCTCTTTCCATCTAGGAGCTAGCCCCTTCTTACCCACTACCGGCTGGCGGGGTTTATATTGTTATCACCCGCTTCTTACCCACTACCGATTGGCGGGGTTTATATTGTTATCACTATTTTGTAGAGGTTTGATCTTCCCTTTTGGTCCTCCCCTATGAAAAAATGATGTGGGCCATTGGTGGTGATGTTAAGAAGTGTTATCGCAATTTTGTGGTGGTCAAGGTTGACCACCTGGTTCAAATGGTGAAACATCGATGGCCAATGGTATAAAGAGAAAATAAGGATATCGTGGGGTCACAGCAGTTACAGCTAACCTCTGCTTGACCCCTGCGACATAGTGATAAAGGTTGGCCGAGCGAAGTATTATCATTGTTTTGCGATAGTTAATGTAAAGAGGTTATTTCACCTCGCGAAATAGTGATGCGGTAGATCAAAGGAGGATTATCACTATTTTGCACTGGTCAAATGCAAAGAGTTATGTTTGGCTACAAAAAAACAATAAGTCTTGTAGGGCTAGTTGGTTTAAGTACCAATCTCGGTCATCCAATTTCACTTAATGGGGAGATCAACGACTCTGTTTTAAACTCTTTTTTGGGCCCTTTTGAATACTTTGTGGCACGATCTCGGTCGTCCATCCACGCGCAATAAGGAAGATCTAATGGCTAGAATTTAAACCTAAAGTGAGCATTGAAATTCAAACAGTTGTGCATAGTGCTTGCCGACTTAATGGATCAAAAATTAGTTTATGACCCCGTTGATTGCCCAAATCAGATCAAATTCCACTCCAACCACTCAAAAAGACCAAGGCACGAGTGCCATTACTCCATTTGGCTCCTGCAAACACTTCCTTTAGGCTGCCATGCTCATTTAATGTAGAATGAAGACTTTTTGGGTTTGACAGAGGTCGTTCAGACGCCATTCCAATGTATGGGCTCCCTTATTTTCAAGGATTGCTACTCTTTCTCAGTTTAGCAAGGATCTTCAGGAACACAACCATTAGATCATCTATCTGATTTGATTCTCCTCTCCTTTTTGTAACCTAACCCTAGCAGGTTAGGGTTTCTAAAACTGGTGTTCCATCTAAGTTATGCCTAACCTATAAAGGCAATTTTGTAACCTTCTTTAAAGGATCTTCTCCCTTTTTCTCTTACAAAAATATTCTTTTTTTGTGACTGTAAATTGCCTTACCTTTATATCAATAAAATTATTTTTTTTGCGTCTCTTTCAGTTCAAATATTCAGTGTAATGCATATTATCTTTTATTTGAATGCATTCTTTTCTGATTCAGCTTATGTAACTATGTTAATACCCCTGTAAATGTTGTTTGTGAATTGGTTTAATTCCTCCCTTCATATTCTAGGATTCTAGCCTTTTCATATTCTTAAAGAGCTGATTAGGATAGTAAATTGTGTATATCCTTGGGTAGTTTTCTTTGATATCTTGTGTAGTTATGGGCAGGGAAGATCAATTTTCAATCTAGGTGCATCACCTCTTTTTCCCTTTTCCCTATTAAGATAGGTTTAGAATAGGTTTTATAAATGTTGGGTTAGTCCAACACTACACTTTGATTGATAAGGAAGTTGGCCTTCTTTGGAGATTCAACCTCACATTGTGCAAGGTCCCACACTTGGAGGTTGTTTACATGTTTTGCAAGGTGTTGAGCACAAGTGTTCAACAAGGGTGCAAACTTTTGTGACAACATTACCCACTGCCATTTTTTTTGCTATGTAAAAGGACAAAATGTAGACATATAAAATTAATTAAATTAAATATTTAATTAATTTAAGCCTTTCTACGTAATTAATTAATTTAATTATGTTTATTTCCATTCTTCTTAAAATTAATTAAATTTGATTTAATTAATTTTATCTCTATGATCCAATAATTAGTTTGACAATAAATTAATTATTTCCCTATTCTTCTAAAGTCATCTGAATCATTATTTTTTCTAATTTTCACTTAATTAATTCCAATTAATTAACCTAACCAATGTGATTCATACAAATCACTTTCTCTAATCCTCACCTAGCCTAATTAATTCTTCTATAATTATTCTTAGCATTATCTCTCAATTTTATATTCCTCCACTCATTCTCTCTCCTCATGTCACATCCTCCTAACTTTCCCACTTGCACTCTAATTCTCTACTAACTCACCTAATCACTCATCTTGCACATTTGTACATTCCTAATAACCTTGATTAGGAACAAGTCAACCATTTACCATAAATGGATTTCCTCTCTCACCTTCCAAACCTTAAATGCACCAACTTTGGTCATGTCGAAGGATTTCAAATCCTTTACACATCCCCATACCCCCTCTTCCCAAGGAATTTTTAATTCCTATATCTTTTATTCTTCCCACACATCCCTTATTCTTGGAATTTTTAATTCCTCTCCTCATTCTCCAAGGAATTTTATATTCCTCCCAATGTACTTGGGGACCTCTTCCCCATGTACCTTGTAGGATGTGGAGACAAGAAATGCCTTTATGGCAAATCTCTTGAACCACACACCTTGTCCTCTCAATCCTCTCCGACCTTCTTTCAATCTCCACCCTCCATTTCAAATCAATCTTGGTCCTTCATTTGGACCTCCTCCAATCTATAAATTGGAGTCTCCTCCCATCATTTCCATATCCATCAATCAAGTAATCTTATGTTGTCCAAGTGCTCTTTAGAAATCGTCCATAACACTCTTACTATGCTAAGTTCATCCGACACAGCCAAATCCAAATCATCTCATCAATACACCCATTTTATACCCATCATTATTGTGTAGTGGAGAGCAATCCACATCCAATCAAGGAGCCAATCCAATCAAGTGGACAAAGGGTGCATTTCCACTTCACCAAAGGCTCAATTCGAAGGTATACAGGTTTCATTTATGTATTTGATGTTTGCTTTGTGTTTTATGTTTGTTATATGCATTTGAACATCCTAACCATTGCATTGTCTCCAAAAACAACCAATTAGGCTATTCATGAGAGTTGAGCACTTGTGGTTTTGATTGTTCTCATATTGATTGATTTGAATTAAGTGAATAGAGATGGATGTAAAGAACTAGAGCTAAGTGATACAATATTGACATGAAGGTGGATTGATGGCACACAAGGAGTTTCATAAGATAGAGCAGGGAAAGAGCGAGGTTGCAAGCAACGAGAACTGGTAAAGGAGACCCCTCTAAAATGGTAGATGGGTTGAGGATGTACAACTAACAATTCCTATGGAGGAACTATAAGCATGAGCTGATCAAGGGATGAAGGCTTTCAAGAACCCACAACCTGTGCTAAATCTTATTTTGGGGGTGAATAGAATCCCACAAAGTCATTAGCATGGAGCTAAGGGAAAGATCGATTAGCATCCCTAGAGGAACGTGAAGGGTGGGATTCAAAAGGAATGGTATCTAAAGACTGCAGGGAATTGGTGAGACAACTAGAATAGACCCAAGAGAAAAACACACCATAGCCACCTAAGGGCACATCTAGGATTGGGAAAGGTGTTCCCTTGCAATCAAAATCTAGAGAAAAGTCAATGCAAATCATTCGCTAAAGTATTTAAGCATAATGAATTTAAAAGGTAGGGGTATGGATGGTTTCGGCAAAAAAACAAGGAGAGAGTTGTAATTTCAAGAAACTAGCAGTAAAAGGAGCCTAAAAAATGGGAGAAGGGCAACAAGAATCAAACCAACAAACCATGGAAGGGCAAAGGAAAGATCAATCCAAAAATGGATCAATAGAAGAGTCCACCAGAATCGCAAAGCAAGCAATTCAAATGTATATTTTTTAAAGGGAATCAAATGCCAAATTAAGTTGTCAGGTTAAAAATGTAGGGATTTTTTTCAAATGGGGAGAAGGATGATCAATAATGAGCAAAATCAGAAATTGGTGTGATAAAAACTAGGGTGGGTATGTCCACATCCTGGCCTTGCCAAATAGATTTTTCCTAGCTGGATTCCCATCTAATGAGGATAGATGGAGGATTATAAATAGTAGACCATACATGATGGATGAAACAATGTTATACATGAAGGAATGGTGCCCTAATTTTGACCCTTGTAAACAAAAGTTAGATCTAGGGCCTACATGGATTAGATTATACAATCTCCCTACTGAATATTGGGATAAGGATGTTATAGCGGATATAGGGAGAAACCTTGGAACCCTAATTCAGGTGGATAAAAAAATGGATGATAGGTGTATGCTAGGATTTGCCGCAATTTGATGCCATTCCCACCAGTACCTCAAGAGATTGAAATCTACACAAATAATTGGGGAATATGGAAACAAAAGGTGGAAAGAGAGGACCAGTTGGTTCTATGCCCTAAATGCAAATCTAAAGGCCATGGACAATTGGAGTGTTGGAATTTGGTGAAAGCCAATAAGGTAGGCTCATATGAAATAGGACAAGAGATAAGCCTAGATAGGAAGAGGCATAGATTTCAATCAAATAACCGTCAAACAAGAATGAGAAGATGTGGGCAGTAGAAGGTGAGGTAATGTAAACTTTAGACCATGCAAAAATGACATACTTGATCCTACATAAGGTAAAGGTGATATATGAGATTGCAAAAGTAGGATCATAGACCAAAAACATTGTAACTTACCCCATTCAAGAGTAGGGCCTTGATTCTGCTAAGAAAGAAGATGACAGTGAATTATTGGAAGGGGAAACAGACCAACAGGGCGGTGATAGGCTAGTAGAGTAAACCGATAAAACCATGGTAGAGGATCAAGAGATGAAAGAAGTTAAAGGGGAGCCAATTTCTCCTTTGGAGGACATTGGGAAGAGCATACCATCTCCCAATTTTCCACTAGGGGACCCTAACTAGGTGGAAAAAGAAGAGGATAGCCTTAATCTGGACTCATATGATGAGGACAATTTTGAAGAAGAGGAAGGGGAGATTTTGATTTAGAGAAGTATTGAGAAAACATAGTCCAACTTGGCCAAACCAAACATCAAACCAAAGGGAAAGAGGAGACCAAAATCCAACAAAGTCAAACTAGAAATGGTGGCTAATGCTAAGGGGTAGTGCAAACTTAGATTAGGGAAGGAGATACTCCTCGAGAGGTAATGAAGATCATAATGTGAAATGTTAGGGGCATTAATGCCCTTAATAAGTGGTTCTTGGTCAAGTGCCAAATTGATCAAAGTAAATATGACATAATTTTGTTACAGGAGACAAAGTGGAGCAAGGAAGAAAGCACAAAAAGAATGAGGAAATGGATTGGATATTTTGTGAATTCAAGAGGTGCATCAGGAGGTTTAGTTATCATTTGGAACCCGTTGAGAATGACTTGTAATGTGGAAGAGGAAAATCATAATTGGATGATAGAAAAATGCAAGTCCCTACAGAAAAACAAGGTGTTTTGGGTGATGAATGTGTGTGGCCTAGTCTAAATAGTGGGGAAAAGAGAAACTTGGAATAGCATCTCGAACAAATTGAGAAACTTGGATGGAAATAAAGGAGTAACCAGAGGCGGTTTTAATGCGACACTAAGCAATTCTAAAAAATGGGGAGGATTGCACAACCCTTCTCAAGTGGAGCTATATTTTCAAACCTTTTTAGATGAGAACAAATTAAGGGAGGTGAAAATGAATGGAACCTACACATGGACAAACCAAACAAAAGGCTTCACAAGTATTGCTGAAAGATTGGATCATTTTTTCCTATTTGGGGATTGGGAAAGCCAACCAAACACATTAGAAGTCACTGGGTCTAATCACTTCCCTGTGTAGATTAATATAAGACCTGAGGATTCACCTATTGGTAGTCCTTTAAAATTTGAGAATATGTGGCATAGAGATGCAAATTTGCATGATATGATGAAAGGATAGTGGGAAGAAGTCAAGCGAAGAGATCGGACCAAACTATATTAGTCCCATAAAAAAGCTAGCACACATCAAGAGCAAGCTCAAGGTTTGGAACATGGGACTCTTTAAGAACATATTCACACAAAGGGAGAGAGTGGAGATGGATCCAACAACACTAAATCAAGTAGTCACTGAAAAGGTTATGAGTTAGGATGACTATGAAACCAAGAAATAGTTAAAATAAGAACTAGCAAAACTGATGGCAAAAAAAGGAATGCTTTTGGCGCAAAAAAATCTCAAGAAATTTGGATAAAAAACAGAGAGTGAAATACCAAAATTTTCAACAAAACAACAGTGGCCAACAAATGCAGAAAGAGGAAAAATGTCTTAGAGACACAACAAGTGTTTGGAGCGAGAGCGGGAGCAAGAGCGGGAGTTGCGCGAGTGCGGGAGCTAGGATTTCAGATGTTGTTGAGGAAGGGGACGAATCAGATGAGGATGAGGATGATTGCTTGGGAGCCTTGGCAATGGGTATTGTTTATGGTGAAAATGGATAACAACAATAACAAAATTGAAAGGCTAAATGAATTCAACCACAAAACCCTAGCCTAACAATCAACAAAGATCCACCATAACATATGAAGATTACCTAAGACAATGCAAATCAAATGAAATCACAAAGATTATACCATCACATGTCCAATAGGGTTTTTATCTCCATTCTTCCTATCTCCATTGATCTTGCTTGATATATTTGCTCTCAAATTTTATGTGCACAAGAGCTCAACAAAGAACGGAATGTGGTTGCAAGTAGGATCGTAGTGTAGTCAAGTGATCAAAAATAGTTCATTAGGGTTTGATAATGAAGGAAGCATCTCCTTAAATGGAAGACACTATAAGAAATGGAGGGATAAGATTGAGAGGTGTAAAAAGGAGGTCGGCTATGATTAGAGGGTAGGTAGAAGAAATAATAAAATAATGAAAGAGGCAGATAGTGTAGGAATTAAGAGATGAGTGACATGTGTCATGTGTAGAAAAGGATAATGAATGAATTAAATAAACACAGATTTATTTAATTAATAGAAGAAGTAGGATAATTAAATAAATAAGATATTTATTTAATTTAGGAAAAGGATAGTTTAAATAAATAAATGTATTTATTTAAATGAGAAATAAAGCTAGAAGAGGATAAATGAATTAATTAAATAAATAAAGATTTATTTAATTAATAGAAGAATTAGGCTTAGATAATTAAATAAATAAAATATTTATTTAATTAGACATGACAATTTTGGGTGTCTACATTTTGCCCCTCTTTGAGACAATGTAGCTTGTCGCGTTGTTTCAAAGAAGATAATATGAACTGATACAGAGTTGCCCCAAGATGGGAATGATATGCCCCCTCGAGAGATTGGATGAAAATGTCTAAAAAGATTGCAGACAATCTCTCGATAAGAAAGACAGGATAGAATGGACTGACTGGATAAAGTGACAGAGTCACGGGATAATGAAGACTAACTCGGGAAACGAGGGCTAGGGCAGTCTATAAGATAGACCACGGGGGAAAATGCATCCTCATTGTCATCTACACCTTCACGAGATCAAAGTGCAGAGCGAGAAAAGAGCAGAAGCAGTCAGCAGCGATGGCTTTCGTGCATAGATTCGATCGTGTTCTCCGATTTCAGAGGCCAGCAAAGGCAGGAGAGTCGGTAAGTACCACCAAACCTCCTTGTACTTTGACGCATTCAATTTTGTCATTAATGCATGTCGAATAGAGCAATAAATGCGCTTAGAAGTAGAGTTAAAAAAATGTCAAAAACCGTTGAAACGCGTCTGTGTCGGTGCCAAGCGCGTTTGTGTCTGCCAGGCACGTCTACGTCTGGAAAATGCAAGTTTTGGTCTTCTAGGTCAAATCGACAGTTCTGTGATGAACATACGCTGTCGATTGGATAAGCTGCTGAGAGGATACACTCAA
The DNA here is from genome assembly GCF_030272615.1 of Cryptomeria japonica. Lineage (NCBI taxonomy): Eukaryota > Viridiplantae > Streptophyta > Pinopsida > Cupressales > Cupressaceae > Cryptomeria > Cryptomeria japonica. Next base: position 515,187,006 of record NC_081408.1, on the reverse strand, counting down.
GCAGGTCCTCTATGAAGACTAGGATAGATCAAGACACTTTGTGATGAACAGTGAGTACCAAGATAGAGTACTTTGTGATGAACAGGGAGTACCCAAAGTATGAGCAGCACTTTGTGATGAACAGGGAGTGCAAATGTGAGTAACACTTTGTGATGAACAGTGAGTGTCACCCACGGAGTACTTTATGATGAACAGGGAGTACTACTAGGATAGATAGTAACACTTTGTGATGAACAGTGAGTGTCACTAGAATAAATAGCTATGTGCATTTAGATAACGAGTAGCATTTTGTGATAAATAGTGAATGCCACTATGACTGACATGATTTGATTTGCTTGACTGCAGGAGTACTTGCCGATGTTGGAGTCACGGGAGAGATTCCCGTCGACGCAGAGGTTGCGACCTGAGCTGTCGGTTGGAGACAGAGCTGCCATCGAGGAGATGGGTCTGAGACATGTATTGTATGTGCCTGAGTTTCGGGCAAACATGGGTTTGCTGACTATGCTTGCTGAGAGATGGCACTCTGAGACGTGCACATTCCATTTACCGATGGGTGAGATGACAGTCACCCTTGAGGATGTATATAGGATTCTGCGGGTGCCGATCGATAGAGATTTGATTCCCTACGATCGAGATGGAGACCGGGAGGCACTGAGACGGGTATTTCAGGACCCTGGATTAGAGATGAGGGCAGGACACGTGGCATGGGACACCATGACCGCTACAGGGTTAGCATTGCCGGTCGTGATCGAAGGAGCGATCAGTGGATTCCTATGTCCAGATAGGGCGACATGGGGATTAGCTGTGGGCTGGGGGGAGCACTGGAGACACTGGTGACACAGCACACCAGATATGCCTGGGGACCATGTGTGCTGACCCATTTATATTACGATCTTCACCAGTTTGTTTATCACGGGTCAGTGGGATTGGGCTGCGGGGTGACACTATTGCAGGTTTGGGCTTACGAGCATCTGCCAGTGACGAGGTCGATACACTTCAGAGGCAGGGGACATGGATGCAGTTTTGTGCATTTGTACGATATGATCACCTCGCAGCCACGGATTGGCAGGTTGGAGCATTGCCGGCGGGTGCTAGATGATATCGATGTGGTCAGATGGAGACCATATCTAGGCTGCGAGGAGTGGGAGGATGATGCAGTGGAGCTGCCCTACAGCTTCCGGAGCAGGTACCTGATTGGGCGGACGCCCTATGTGCTAGAGAGGCAGCTTGTGGACAGGGTTTGCAGGTAGTATGGCAGGATTCAAAGGATGCCACGGGGCTCGGGCATGTATGCCCGCACAGTCAGAGATCAGGCGCAGTTTGGGCCGCTACTGTCATATGATCAGGCGCTTACACAGCTGACAGAGATGGTGCCCCTACCCTGGGACATGTGGCCTGAGATTGAGGACGTCGGGATGGATGCTGAGTATTCAGCATATTGGGCAGAGCATCCATTCCCACGATTGACAGATCCAGGGGAGCTATTGGATGGAGATGGAGGTGGGGACGATGATGATGATGGTGGAGGTGATGGGGGTAGAGGCCGACGGAGGCAGAGGGGAGTAGTTGGGGAGAGGTGAGTTGCACCTCGGAGGGAGGGTGGGGAGGAGAGACAGGCTCAGGTGGTGAGGGGTCGCGGTGGATTGCCCTTACAGGTACCAGCAGCACAGGGTCCCAGGCAGGTGCAGAGACAGTGACAGGTACAGGGACAGGTGCCAGTACAGGCACAGGAGCAGGGACGGAGACAGGTACAGGCACATAGGCATGTACAGAGACAGGTACCCGTACAGGCACTAGTACAGGTACAGGTACAGGGGCAGGCACCCGCAGAGGGGGAGCCACAGGCAGAGCCAGAGGGGGCTGACCCAGAGGAGGATGAGCTGATTGAGCTCAGGGAGATCTGCCAGGGCCAGGCAGATGAGATACAGGATTTGGAGAGGGAGAGAGATCAGCTCAGGACAAGGCTCAGAGATACTGAGCGGGAGAGAGATCAGGCTACCCAGCACTATACAGAGGCTGAGACAGCACTGAGGGCAGGGAGACAGGCAGCGGAGGACACAGGGGCAGGATATGCATATGTCCTGCGGGCTGGAGAGGAGATAGGGTATTGGAGGGACCTCTACTACGGTGCAGTGTCAGCAGATCAGCAGGCGAGGAGCTTCCATAGACCATCGTGTACAGTGACAGCTACGGGAGGGAGTCGGAGGAGGCAGGCATCTAGTGGTGGGGTCATGGGTCCTCCACCACCACCAGATAGAGGAGACAGGAGGGATGATCCTGGGGTGGGTCCTTCAGAGGCTCAGATTCCACCGAGGCCAGGCGGTTCCAAGGGAGGGAGTTCATCATAGCCATAGAGGGCTCCCATTGTATCAGTGTTGTACCATTCTTTTGTATGATGATGTAGACACCTTCGGGTGATTGTAGCCATATGTATTTTTGACATCATTGTATCATGACACTTATGATTATATATATGAGATGATTCATTTTTGGGGCAGCTATATGCATGTGTACCTATGTGATGAGATGTTTAATGATGTATGTTTTGTGTGATGCTTATAATATGGATGCAAATATGTATATGATGCAATGCAATATATTTTGTTCTTTTATGTTTTATATGCGTATGCATGATGCAAATGTGAATGTATGTAATGCAGATGAATATGATAATGCAAATGTAAATTGTGCTAACAGGTGTTGTGTGCAGGATGTGATGCAGTTGTGATATCTATATGTATGTATGAAATGCTTATATGTGGTAATGCAGGTGCAACTACATGAAATGCAAATGTTTTTGGTGTGTCATTATACTCAGTCATGTGATAGCAGGCTACACGGACTCAAGAAGGACGATGGAAGTCAATCAAGAAAGGGGGATAAAAGATAGAAGATATGAAAGTGAAAGAGCTTCTTGTGCATTATCATCATTGAGCTTTATTATGGCAAGTAGGTTATGACAATCGAGGCATTTGTCCAACCCAGAAAGTCATTGTACTTGTTTGCATGGAGATAAGACAGTCACAAACAAGGAATGCCCCAATTCATACTAGACTCATAGTGTCCTCATATCCTTGGACAAGTCATAGCATTACTAAGAGACAATCCATAGATAGCAAATACAAATAGGTGACGATACCCCATCCTCGCCTTTCTAGTCAAAGACATCCTGGAGATAGAATCTCTAGTCAGAGACATCCCGAAAAAGCTAAAAGACATGTCACCAAAAGATAAAATCAAAAGAAAACCAAGACTCGACACCAACGTCCACTGTAGTCCTCAAGTTTAGTGTCTCTTGTCACTTGTATAAGTCTTATTCGATTGTGGTCACAATGTTTACTTTCACAAAAAGGATAGATAGCACTGAACCATATGTTGTCTGAGTCTGTTGAAAGATTTGATTTGTTGAAGCTCATTGTTGCTGTTGTCTCATCTGAAACTGACTGAATCCATGAAGCTGATACTTTATTGCGGAGAAGATGAAACTTTATTGCGGACTGGCAATGCAAATGTTGCTTTATTGCGGATTGTGCGCGAATAGACTGAAGGAAGCTGGAAGAAAGTGTACTCCTCGAAACATTTGATGTTCTCAGTTCCACACCCATCACTAGACATAGGATTTGCCATAGCCATAGATAGGATTTGATTTATTATGGATGAATTGGTCGTGAGTGTGTGCAAAGTAAAAGGATGAAAGTGAATCCTGAAGGAGGGAGGAGCAATGTCTCTACGCATGGCACTGGTGACCCAGTTTTCACCATGGTACTTGCCTAGGGCACCACCAAAGTGGTTTTCACCGTTGGACGAAATTATTTCTCTTTACTTTTTTCGATTTTTCAATTTTTTTTTTTTTTTTTTTGTGTGTTTATGATTTTTTTTGTATTTTTGAATTAGGATATTCTGAAGAGCTATGTGTAGAACCTGCGAAGGTGCATGTTGTTGATAGGATCCTCCAAAGGTTCACCTTCTGTAGTTGAGAGCTGATATGCCCCAGATCCATATGCTGCTGTAATGATGTAAGGACCAAGCCAATTTGGTTTGAACTTGCCCTTCTTCTCTCTGTCTTGCTAATTCTTGGGGTTTTCTCTGAGAACCAAGTCACCTACCTCAAATGTGTGAGGCTTGACCTTGTGATTGTAGCTATGACTCATTCATTGTTGGTAAGCCTTGAGATGATTAAAAGCAGTTTGTCTCCGTTCATCCAGCAGTTCTAGTTCTTGTAAGCGAGAGACCCTGTAATCTTCATCAGTGATGATGTTTTGCAAAGAGACCCGTAAAGAGGGTAACTCGACCTCAATAGGCAAGATGGCTTCAGTGCCATAAACAAGTGAATAGGGTGTAGCTCCTGTAGGTGTGCGGACACTTGTGCGGTAGGCCCAAAGTGCAGGATTGAGTTGGATATGCCAATTACGGCCAGCGTCGTCGACTGTCTTCTTGAGGATTTTAAGGATTGTTTTATTAGACGCCTCAGCTTGGCCATTACCTTGGGGGTAATACGGTGTGGAGAAACGATGGGAAATATGGAAGCGGTCACAGAGTTCGCGAACATCCTGATTTTTGAAGGGACGCTCGTTATCAGTAATAATGGAAACAGGAATACCATATCGGCATATGATATAGTTAAGGATGAATGTAGCAATCTATTTTCTAGTGACTTGTGTGAGAGGCACGGCTTCAATCCATTTTGTGAAATACTCTATGGCTGTGATAATGAATTTATGACCATTAGAGGAAGGAGGGTGAATCTTACTTATGAGATCGAGTCCCCACTGACAAAAGGGCCAAGGAGACGCAAGTGGTTGTAGTTCTTGTGCTGGTGCATGTATGAGGTCTCCATGAATTTGACATTGCTTACATTTCTTGACAAACTGATATGAGTCTTTTTCCATATTGGGCCAGTAATATCCAGTCCTGATAAGTTTCTTGGCCAAGGTAGGACCACTGGCATGTGGACCACATATCCCTTCATGCACTTCACGTAACGCAATCTGAGCTTCGTCGCTTTCTAAACATCTAAAAAGAGTGCCATCTAGACCTCGCCGGTATAGGATATCAGCTAAAATGACATATCGAGAGGATTGGCGAATGAAGGTGCGACGTTGGTTATTTGATAGATCAGGAGGTAGGGTATTGTCGCGAAGGTATGTGAAGATGGAACCATATAACTGGGATTCGAGACCAACAATGCATATCATTTCAGTAGGAGTGATCTCATATGAAGGAACCAACAGGTTGTCCACCAAGAACTCATAGCAGGTCTCATTTTGAGGTAGATCAATCAGTGAAGCAATTGTAGCCATGGCATCTGCAGCACGATTCTGCTCTCTTGGTATCTGCTCAAAATCTATCTTTATGAAGTGTTGTTTCAAATCATCCACCATTTGCTTGTAAGGCAGTAATTTTTCATCTTTTGTTTGGTAATCATCAGTTGCTTGACGGATGACAAGTTGGGAATCCCCAAAAACATGAAGTTCCTGGATCTTCCACTGAACTGCAATTCGTAATCCAGTTGTTAATGCCTCATATTCCGCTATATTGTTAGTGCAAGGAAATGATAAGCGGTATGATTTTGGTATAGAATCTCCTTGAGGAGTTATAAAGAGAATACTAGCTCCTGCCCCATGTTGTGTGTATGAGCCGTCAAAGTATAGTTGCCATGGCTTTGCATGTGATATTGTTAAAATGGATTCGTCTGGAAATTCTGAATTTAGAGGAACATCATCAATCATGGGGGCATTTGCTAATTGATCCACGATGGCTTGTCCTTTTATTGCTTTTCTGTCCACATACTCGATGTCGAATTCACTAAGGATCATTACCCATTTGGCCAGCTGCCCAGTAAGTGTTGCTTTATTGAGGAGGTATTTCAATGGATCTATCCTTGCAACTAACTTAGTCTTATGAGTAAGCATGTAATGTCATAATTTTTGTGAAGCAAAGACCACGGCGAGACATGCACGCTCGATTGGTGTGTAGTTTAGCTCATATCCCACCAATGTGCGACTGATATAGTATATGGCTTTTTCCTTGCCCCCAGCAATTTGTTGCGCTAAGAGTGCCCCCAGTGCTGTTGGAGTAGTTGATATGTATAGTAGCAAAGGCTGATCTGGAATTGGTGGCATCAAAACTGGCGGATTCAAAAGATAATCTTTGAGCGTCTGAAAAGCTTGTTGATAGTTATCATCCCATTTGAATTTGATATTTTTATGTAGCAGGTGTTGAAAAGGATTACACTTATCTGCAAGTTGTGCTATGAATCTTCGTATAGACTGGAGTCTCCCTTGTAAGGATTGAAGTTGACTGATATTTCTGGGTGGCGGCATGTCCAAGATAGCCTTGACTTTTGCTGGATCGGCTTCGATTCCTCTTTTGGACACAATGAATCCTAGGAGCTTCCCAGAGGTTACTCCAAAGACACATTTCTTGGGGTTTAATCTTACTTTGTATTTTTCCAACCAATCAAAGACGACTGAAAGTATGTCCAAATGTGTATTTCTGTCTACTGATTTACCCAAGAGATCATCAACATAATCTTCCACAGTTATGTGCATGAGATCATGAAAGATAGTGGTCATTGCTCTTTGATATGTAGCACCTGCATTTTTTAGCCCAAAGGGCATGACATTCCAACAGAAAGTTCCCCAAGGACAAGTGAATGATGTTTTGTGTTGATCTTCAGGTGCGATCCTTATTTGATTATAACCAGAAAATCCATCCATTAATGATAACATTTTGTGACCTGCTGTGAGATCAATGATCAAGTCAATATTTGGTAATGGGAAGTCATCTTTTGGACAAGCTTTGTTGATGTCTCTGAAATCTATACATATTCTGATACTGCGATCTGGTTTACTGACAGGTACTAAATTGGAGATCCATTCAGGATAATCAATTGGGCGTATGAATCCGACATCCAATAACTTCTCCAGCTCTGCTTTGACTAGTAATGCCACTTGTGGATGCATTTTTCTTAATTTCTGTTTCACTAGCTTTGCCCCCGGTTTGACTGTCAAATGATGCATTACCAAATCCGGATCTAGTCCAAGCATATTAGCGTATGACCATGCAAAGTTGATTTGTTGTTCCTTGAAGAAACTTATGAACTGTGACCTTTCGGACTCTGTCAATGATTTAGCCAGGAATATGTTGTGTGGAACCTCTTCCGTACCAATGTTTGTTTTGATAGTCTCCTCTACCAGCATGGATGACTTTTCCTCATACGAGGCTGGGAGAATGTCGAGCCTTCCATCTTCGGGTGCCTCAGAGAGGTTTTCGCCCTCAGATACGTCCTTTCTTTTTACTTTTTTGGGATCAGATAGTGCCACAGTGTGGTTTTCGCCATAAGACCCTTGATTTGTTCTTATTTTCACATTTTTGCGACTGGAAGGTCCGACACCCTCACCAAAATATGCCATGTTGTTGAGTTCTATAGTGTATCCTGCTTTATGGTCCCCAAGGGGAAGATCATCTCATATGCCAAGATAGTCAATAACAGCTTCATCATTTTGGAATGTGTCAAACTGTGCTGGTCCTTCATAATCCCAGTCAATGAGTTGGTGGTGAACAAGGGGAAGGCCTTTAATGTTTTCGGAGTTTGCGGGGTCAAGAGTGAAGATGTGGTTATATTCGGGTATGTCGAGGTAATTATCGAGGTCATCGATGGCACTCTCCTCATCAGTCTCGATCACAAGCGAATCCAAATTGTCATCACTAGTAGCGCATTCTGGGATAGGTGTTCTCATCCTATGTGATTTCGGCCTAGAACCTTGAGACGAAGACTGTGCAGAATCCTCATGGGTTGTTTCTTGACCAATTCTGAACTTTTTATAAAATTCCTCTTCTTCTGTGGGTTCATCTGGCTCTCTGAATGTCTCGGTGAACTCATAGTCACTGGAGGATTTGTCCGAACCCCATTCCCATTCGTTGGAGTCTGTGGAATAGTGATCCTCTTGTTGAATTTTGGCAATTTTGATTCGTGATGCCTCTTCTGTCCTTTTAGTGTGGATCTTGGAAGTCAGAAAACCAAGTCCCTTCGAGCGTTCCCTTTTTACAGTCAATTCAGGTTGTAAGGGCTCCATAACGCCTTCTTTTCGTAACCCAAGAGGGCTTTTTCCATCATACCCGAATTTTTGTAGAATCTTAAAGCCTTTGCCATATTTCTCATAGGGTATATTGATCTGATCTTGTGTGTCATCTTCAATGTCTTTGTAGAGCATTTTGTATAAACCTTCCTCTTCCAGTTCGCCCCATCTTTGAAAGGTTGTAGGATCCCATTTGAATACTATGATGGATATTTGCTTGTTAGGATGTGGCCTTCCATATTCTTTTGGAGAGCTCATGACTTGTCGTAAATACATGGTCTGATTTAAAGTGTATTCTCCCATGCCTTTGTCCTGAAATCTGCCTTTAAGTTCACCCTGTTTTGATGTCGAAGGTTTCAATGACTCAGGGTCAATGTATACCGAAGAAGGAACAGCTTCACGATTACTGGGAATGATGATCTCAGTATGTGATCTCAAGTTATTGCAATATATGAACGGATTAGGATCGCCGTTAACTGTTACCTCGACTTCGTTGTGAGGAAACTTAATGCATTGGTGATATGTCAATGGGACTGCCCTCATTTCATGAATCCAAGGACGTCCTAGCAATATATTATAAGTGAGATCTAAATCCAGGACTTGACAAACCACATCCTTTGTAACTGGCCCAATTCTTAGAGGTAAGGTGACCGTGCCCTTGGATGAGTGTTCTTCATCATCATATGCCTTGATGGTGATTTGATTTTTTGAATTCACAGCTTTATTGGAATATCCCAATTGTTTAATGGTGCTCAATGTACAAATGTTTAGACCAGCTCCTCCATCTATCAGGACTCGCTTTATTCGATGTTTGTGTATGAAGGCTTCAATATGTAATGGTGCATTATGTGGCTGACTTACGAAGGCGTCATCGGCTTCTGTGAATGTAAGGGAATGTGGAATGGAAAGGTATCCCACCATGGCTTGAAACTGGTCCACGTTCAGATCAGTAGGAATGGCGGTGTCTCTCAAGATTTTGTCAAGAATAGCTTTATGAGCGAGGGATATGCGTAAGAGCTCAAGGATGGAGATGAGCGCGGGTGTCTTCCCTAACTGTTCTACAAGGTCATACTCAGGTTTGGTAGATGAAGAAGCGGTGTTTTTAGTTGAAGCACCTGGCAAAGTAATTTTACCTCGACGAGTTGTAACATGACATTCAAAAGTAGGTTCGGAAGAAGATCCAACACCTCTTAGGACAATCTTGGGTTGCTGAGGAGGATTCTCAGGGTTTTTGTTCTTGATGGTAATAGTAGAGATATGATTGTCCATCGAGATATGATTGATAGTTGAATCATAGTTGTAAGGTGCTCTAGTATAGTTGGCTTGATCATCTGTGACTTTAGCTTTTCCCTTGTCGTGCTTTGGGAATGGTTCCTTAAACATCTCATGTTCTTGATTGGATGAGTGTCCCTCAATCTCAATGTCACCTCTATCAATGAGATCTTGCACAATATTCTTCAGTCGATGACAATTACCTATTTTATGACCCTTGCTTTTATGAAATTCACAATACTCAACATCATTCCACCAATTTGGTTTAACCTTTGGTTCATATGGAGGAAAATCTGGAACTGTGATTACCTTGTTTGCCACCAGCTTTTTGAAGACTGACTCAAGTGGTTCTCCTAATGGAGTGTACTTCCTTCGTGATCTAGAAGTTGTTTGAGTATTCACTTGATTGTTTGTAGAACTTGATCCTGAAAAGATGAGTTTGGGTCGCACCGTGTTGGCATCAACAACACCATCATTGACTGTGTTCTTGTTTTTATTCCAAAATCTTGGCTTGTCTTTTCCTTTAAAGTCATCTTTGTTTTCCTTGAATATTTTAATGACTCCTTGTTCAATTAGGACCTTTTATGTCGCTGAGCCTTTTTCAATGACGTCCTTGAAGGTGGACAAACAAGCTTTTCTTAGATCATAACCAATGTCTTTGTTAACATTCTAGGTGAACATTTCTACCATTTGTTTTTGTGGAATTTCACAAGAGCATCTGCTGGCTAGATTTCTCCATCTTTGTAAGAACGATGCAAAAGATTCTCCCTCTTTTTGCTTGGTGTTGCACAAAGTAGTGACTGATATGTCTGTCTCTATATTGTAGGAGAAATGTTGAATAAATGCCTCTGCTAAGTCACCCCATGACTTAATACCAGGTGGGAGTTGGGAGAACCATTCCATAGCTTGATCGCCTAATCTTTGTAGGAATAATCTCATCAAATATGTCTCTTCTGCTGCTACCTCAATGCAAGCTGTGAAAAACTGTCTTATGTGTGCCTTAGGATCCCCTTTTCCTCTATACTTGTCAAATTTAGGCGTCACAAAATGTGTAGGAAATGGAGGCATTGGAATTCTCTTGTCAAATGGATAAGGACATATGTCTCTCATTGTGTATGTTGGCTTCGGTGCATTTATGTCCTCCATTTTCTTTTGTAAGTCTCTGATTTATTGCTCCAAATTGCTCTTAGGTGGAGATCGACTTCTTGAACCATACCCCATGTTTGAGACACCAATTTGAGGACGAGCTTGTTGCATATATGGATGATATTGATCATACACATGTTCATATGGAGGAGGTCTATACTGATGTGGCATATATGGAGCACTTGGTATAGATTCATGTTGAGGAACACCATATTTATTTTGTGCATGTATGTCATACTCTACAGGTATGTCTTGTTCTAATGTGTTGCCCCCAAATTTGACACGGGGTTTCCTTGTGTCCAAATTTTGAGCATGCCTTTGAATATCCAATTGCTTTGGTTGATCCGTAGCTTGAGTATGTGATTGAGCATATTTGTCTGTATAAGACCTCCATAATGGTCTGCGAAGGTGAGTATCATATACTTGACCATGTGTATGTGGGACCTCTGGTTTTTGAAGCAAAGCTGATGGTGATTCAGGTACCATATGTGGTCCTCTATTTCCTCCACTATTAGGTCTCCTTTGATCCATGTTGGAGTGAGTTTGTTGCAAAGGCCTATTTTCCATTATTTGAGACATGTCAAAATCATGAGGTATCTTGGCTCCACTTTGTGCCATCATTTGTAAGAAATATTGTCTATCCCTCCTCATTATTTCCTCAACCAATCGATTGAAATGGGGATTCATAATGGATTCTTCCACATCTGCTGAATGTATTGATAAGTTGTCCAAATTGTCATTGTGTGTAACATTGTTGTTTGTAGTGCCTGTGTTTTCAACATTTGGAATGTTTCTATAGACATCCATGTCAGGTAATGTAGTGTGATCAGTGTTGAAAAATAAATCATTGTCATACTCATAAGAACTCATGTTTGCGGACTCTTGAGCCTCTTTAGTTTCTCTCCTAGATTTTTGAAGACGGGTTTCAACCATGAACTAGGTATTGACCAAGATGTGTAAGACTAGATGAAAATGGAAAAAGTATGGAAGACCAAGAGTTGGATGGAATGTAAATGAATCTGAGGTGGTGTACTTGCAAATGTCCAAAGTGTAAGACCAAGTATGTATGTGGTAGAGTAGGTGTGACTTCCAAAGAGAGGATAGTTTCTCTTGATGAGGTAAGCTGACCTTGACCCTAAGTAAGACCAAATGAGACCCAAAGGTAAGAAACCTTGATGAGGGACCACCTAGCAAAGTGTTGTTGTATGTAGTGTGTTGACAAAGTATGATGAGGACAAGCAAGTGACCTTTTGACCCAAGTTTAGACAAGTATGAATGTAAAATGAGATGTGAAGCAATGATGGACTATGTGAGACCCAAAGACAGGTTGAATGCTAGATGAAACCTGAAGAAACAACCTAGGAAGCTCAAGTATTCCGAAACTGATTTCTTTTGTTTGCTAGACTGTGAAATTTTCTTGCAATTTTGAACACAGACGCGCCTGTATACTGCACAGACGCGGTTATCTGACGCAGACGTGTTTCTATTCAACACAAACGCTATTCTGCCCTTCACAGACGCGTTTATATGACTCAGACGCGGTTAAAACAGACACAGACACGTTTCTGTAAAATTTGTGCAATTTTTTCCAATCTGTGAAGTCGTTTTGTTGTGACCAAATCTGACTGTTTGACTATTTTTCGTGACAAGAGGACACAATGTTGATGAGGACTCAATGTTTGCAAGTGTTTAGACTCCAAAATGACTCCAAGAAAAGTGTGTTGTTTGATGTAAAAATGTTTTGCATACACTTGAAGACACAAAAGACACAATGTTTTGTTGTTTGGTCTTGAATGTTTGAATGTTTAAATAAGTCAAGCACAATTCTTATGGCTGGCCAAGACAATAGTTGTTGATCCCACATGAGGTTTTACCCCCGAGGCTACGCTATTCAGAGCGGATACTTAGATGCTTGACCTCACTGGCTCCACCCTTGGCACTCACTTCTCGGGTCAGCCAAGCATCAGTCCCCATGAAAACTCCCCATGGCGAACTTTGTATCTTTACTAAGAACCGTATGTGTGTGGGCCGCTACCAGAGGTCCGACCTCCTGCCCCAACAACTAGAAGGATTTGGGCTTCTAAAACTAAAAGGTGCTAGTAAGGGCATCCGCTCGTGTGGCCATACATGTGGCACTTTCAGCTCTATAAATACAGAAGGCTCCCAGCCGGTAGGGGTTACGCCTTACAAATGATCAAATAAATTTGATCAAACGGGTTTATGGGGAGACATAGTGTCGGTATGAACTAATTAGCACACGTTATTCATAGTTTTCACCATGAATACATTTGATTATAGTGGTTCGGAAGAGGTGGGTTTTCCTCGCTACCACTTGGGTCGTTCTCTTCTCACTAGTAGTCCTAATGACCACACAAAAGACAGGCCCTTTAAAGATTAAACAAAAAGAGCCTATTGCTCAAGACACAAAAGACAATGATTCAATTTTAGTGCACCAATGGAAGTGTTTGCTAGTCTATGAAAACAAGGCACACAATAAAAATCAAAAACTCTTGCCAAGGACCTGCAACAAAGAGTTGTTAGTAGTTTGGGTTGTTTGAAATAATCACCCCTTCCTGCAAACACACAAGTTAGGTAAATTTTAAAACCCAAAAGACTTTGTGAAAATAGGGGCCTTCAACCAAACGATTTAGCTTCCAAGGCAAGCTGCACCAATTGTGTTAGCTAGATCTGAAAATGTTAGTCCAAAAATAAACCAGATCTGAAACCCTAAATGCAAAATCCAAAAACCGAATCAATAAAATTTCCAAAATTTTGAAACAGGCAATACACAGACGCGATTATCGCCTACGCAGACGCGACTCCGTAATAGAAATGCGGTTCTGTGAGACACAGACGCGATTAAAAACCACATACACGCTTTCTGTACGCAGACGTGGGTGAAAACGACACAGACACGTTTCAGTAACACAAACGCGCCTCCCTGGAACCTGCAAAATGAAATATGACCAAAACACAGACGCGGATCCAGCTGTCTCAGACGCGCCAGAAAATCAAAAACGCGATCCGAAAGTGCGCAGACGCGAAAATACCAAAAATGCTGCCGAAAATGTCCGATCTGCAACTTCAAAAACACAAGACCTGCAACAAGGAGGTCAAATGCAAAGGGACAAGAGTCCCACTGGGCGTGCCAAAATGTTTATGGTGAAAATGGATAACAACAATAACAAAATTGAAAGGCTAAATGAATTCAACCACAAAACCCTAGCCTAACAATCAACAAAGATCCACCATAACATATGAAGATTACCTAAGACAATGCAAATCAAATGAAATCACAAAGATTATACCATCACATGTCCAGTAGGGTTTTGATCTCCATTCTTCCTATCTCCATTGATCTTGCTTGATATATTTGCTCTCAAATTTTATGTGCACAAGAGCTCAACAAAGAACGGAATGTGGTTGCAAGTAGGATCGTAGTGTAGTCAAGTGATCAAAAATAGTTCATTAGGGTTTGATAATGAAGGAAGCATCTCCTTAAATGGAAGACACTATAAGAAATGGAGGGATAAGCTTGAGAGGTGTAAAAAGGAGGTCGGCTATGATTAGAGGGTAGGTAGAAGAAATAATAAAATAATGAAAGAGGCAGATGGTGTAGGAATTAAGAGATGAGTGACATGTGTCATGTGTAGAAAAGGATAATGAATTAATTAAATAAACACATATTTATTTAATTAATAGAAGAAGTAGGATAATTAAATAAATAAGATATTTATTTAATTTAGGAAAAGGATAATTTAAATAAATAAATGTATTTATTTAAATGAGAAATAAGGCTAGAAGAGGATAAATGAATTAATTAAATAAATAAAGATTTATTTAATTAATAGAAGAATTAGGCTTAGATAATTAAATAAATAAAATATTTATTTAATTAGACATGACAATTTTGGGTGTCTATAGGTATCATTGCCTGGCTTGACCTGGATGATTCGCAATGCCCCCTTCGCTCCCTCTTTCTAGTGAATCGACTTTTGGGGTCTCTTGCTGAGGCGACTGTTTGGGCTACTGCTGCTATGGGCTTAGTGGTTCAGAGCCAATGGGGTTTTCTTCTGGCAGCTCTCTCTTCCTCTCCTGTCTGTTGGGTCGGTCTTGTTAGGCCATTTTGCTCTACTTTAGCTTGTGTCCCTTCTTTGCGCCCTTTCCCCTGTTGGGTCAGAGGATTTTGTGCTTGTAGTGCTTCTTTTTTTCATTTCCCTCCTCTCAGGCTGGGATTTATGGAGCTCTTTTGATGCCCTTTGGGTGGAAATGCCTAGGTTTTGGGCAGTTTCTCAGCACCCTTCTTCTCTCTATGTGCCTGTTAAGAAGGTTTTATCTCCTATAGAGGTTGAGATATATTTCGTGGAAGGAGTTGGATGCTCTTGTTCTGAGGTGGCTTTGCTGGGCAGAGGTTGTTCTGGTATTGGGTTGCAGTTGGTGTGGTCTCTCCTTCTGTAGAAATTTTTTTCTCTCCCTATTGAGTTGGGGGTTGTGTCTTTGTTGTTGGAGTTTGGTTACACTTTTGGTGGTCTTGTTTCTTCTATGTGGGCCCTCGGTGCTTCCACTATTGGTTTCCTTTTGAGGATTTTTTCTCTTACTACTCAGTCCCATGGATCTCTTCTCGAGGCATTGTGCCCTCCTATGGAGGTGGAGTGGTTGCTTGGTGTTTGGGTGGTTAAGGGGATTTTTGGTGCTTCCTCTCCTGGTTTGGAGGACCTTTCTCTTGAGGCTAGTGATTTTTCGGCTGTTGGATCTTTTCTCTCAAGCTCTTTTCTATCTTCTCCTATTGAGGTGGAGAGTGTGGCGGTGCTTGTTTGGATGGATGCTTTCCTGATCGGGCCTATGTTTCAGCTCAAGGTGGTTGAGGGTACCATTTCAAAACCCTTTGAAGTGGTTCTGGGAGCCATTTCAAAAGCTAGTTTTAAGTCTCTGTCTCAGGTCAAGGGAGTCGAAAACATCCCTGTTGTTTGGCTGAGGGTGCATGCTAACCCTCATCATAGTTTGAATCTTTAGCCTAGTTGGTGTAGCCAACTTGATTTATATTGATTATATCTTAAGTGTTTGGTTGGTTCTTCCTGCTGGTGTTTGCTAGCTTTTTTTGGCTTTTGTTGGCTCAGCTTTGTTTGGGCTGCTGGTTTTCTTGGTTAATTTTCTTTGGTAGCATTGTTCATTGGGTTCCAGATCCTGGTAAAATCTAAGGGTTTTGGGTCCCTCCAAAACCTGTTGTAAGGGGTTTCGGGTCCCCTCAAAACCTATTTTTCCCATAATAAAAAACAAATGCAGAAAGAGGAGTATTGAAGTCAAGAAGGAAGATGACTCAATGATGCTATTGATGAAGGAGGCCAACAGAGAAGCAAAGAGATACTTTGAAGAAATACTAAATAGGGATGCTTCGAATCATGAAGTGGAGAGAGAGAGAGAGGGAGTATTTTGGGAAACATCTTGTCTCTGATCAATGAGGTAGATAATTCTTGGTTGCTCCAAGAAAATGCCAAAGAAGAAGTGAGGAGAGCCACATTCCAACTCAACCTTGGTAAATCCCCAGGGCTAGATGGCTTCCTGTAAGGACTCTTTCCTTTAAACTACATCTCACGATAAATAAATGCTCATAAATTGAAATAACACAAAAGCAAAAGATAATATATCATAATTCATGTTAAATATCAAATACATCACAATGATATGGTGCTTAAACCAAGTGTTAGCACATGAAAATAATATATCAAAGTACATAATGAGGCATCACATTCCATATGTCCAGCTCAACACCCTGAAGTATAATACATGATACATATAAGAGAAGATAAATAGAATATAGACAATAAGTCTCTGAATGTCATTGAGCCCAATAGTCAACTACTAACTCGAGAGACGAGAACTTGGTTCAAGCGCTTTTCCGCCCAACCACGAAGCTTACGCTCCCCCAGAATCTTTCATGAAACGAAAGATACCCAGCCCTGTGCAAAATGCCTAGCTACCTGGAAACAATAGGCAGGAAGGAAACCTGGTGCAACTTGATATATCTACATGCATTTGTTTGTATGAATTACATGTCCTACTACCAGGATATGGCAAAGAAATATGATAAATAAATTTGCTAGGCTAATTCATCTATTTCAATGAATACAAGACTTTGATCAAAGTACCTTTAATATAACGGAAGTTCTTGAAAAGAGGACCATCCTTCTCTATTACCCATATTCGGCACCCATTCCCAAGAACGCAAACCCAAATAAAAGAAAAAAAACTATTTGCTAAAATAAATAGATAAATTTGTCATGCAAATACCTTATAATGAACACAATTCTTTCACTTTCATATATATGAATATTCTACATAAAATCCTTCCTATTCCAAAATCATGCATCTAAACAGAACCATATACCTTCTTTTAATGAAAAGAAAATTTAAAAGGGTTTAATCTTACATGCAATGTAAAATAAACATGCTTACTCTATTATGAATACTGAAAATTCCATTAATTTCTAACTTAACATCACGGATTATGTTTTTCAGTCATGAAAGAAAAAGGCTTAGAAGAAAGAAATTTTCAATTTCATTTTAGTCACATAAATATATATTATGTCTATTTCATATATAGATATGTGTACGTAAGCTACTTTTATATATATATATATATATATAAGAATTTAAACCTAAATATAGCGATTCTAGATAAATTAGTGCCCAAAAATAAATACCATTTTATTTATTTTCCTAGTTATGTATGTCATATATAAACATACACATACCAAATCAGAATACATAATATAAAAACAGAAAGATAAAATGACATACTGAAACACTGATATACTTAATTTGATCTATGCTCCGAACCAAACAATCTGTGATGCCTTCTATTCACAGCCGTGATCTCTACTGGTAAATTGGTATCGCTAGAATAAAAAACACCTGTGTATCGCCCTTGCCTACTATATCCTGCTCTCTTTTTTTTTTCAAAACAAAACAAATTGCTTCCTTATAAAGATGTAAACTGGTAGTTCGAAACTACAATAGATTCCTTGTGCGAAAAAGCACGTTCCCTTGCATATCGCTTGCTTTCCTTCCATATTTTACCATTCAAAATTTTTATTATATTTCTTGATCATTCATGCGATTTCACTTTTTTTTAAGTATGTCTTTCCTTCCTCCATAAAAACTTATATTTTATTAAGTCTAAGTTCAAATTCAACTCTTAAAAAAACACATGGAATCATTTCAAACTAAGACTAGACTTTCCTAAAAATAAAGAAACTTATTTCACTAATAAAACATATTACTTTTCCCTTACTCCATGCCATTATAATATAATAATAATATAACGCATGCATTATAATATAATATAACACATGCATTAGTTTGTAATAATAAAAAAAGGCTTTATTTTAATTATAAGGAAATCGATTGTTTTAGTTTTTAATTAATTCTTATTTTAATATTATGAATTTTTAGTTTTTTTGTTTTATTAAAACATGCATTAAATAAAATAAGGATTTTTAATATATAAAATTAATAAAGTAGAAACATGCATTGTAATACTAAATTAGCTTTTTCTATTCTTCTTTTTTTTAAGTTTATTTAATTTTAATTATATTTTAATAAAATCGCATATATATTATTCAATCTAAAAATATATATATTAAAATATAAAAATTATATAATAATTTTTTTATTTTTTTTTTCAAGAAAAACAATTATATTACAAATAAATAAATTTTCTTTTCTAAAATAATTTATTTACGTAATTAAGAGAAATTAATAAAAGATGCAATTTTATTTTATTTTTTAAAATTGTTCTACATCTTATTTCAAACAAGTAGGTTAAACATAACACCATTGCAAATCATGTATAATCATCTATGTAATCATAAGAACGTAATATGCACAAACATCATGAATGCATTATGAATATCTTAAGTGAGTGTGTGTATATACACCGGGTACCATCATGTATATCGTTTCCAAATGGCTAGGACACTTCTACCTCAACCAAATTCTCGTCTTTGACAGTACCTGCACTCAATTGCACTCTGATTCACATCAATAGGTTAGTACCATAAATCATAATCAAAGCATACAAAAGATTAAACATATAACCATAACATGATAATTAACATCATTTCCATTCCAATTTCTTTTCCATGTATTTGAAATTAATCAACTAATTTACCAATTACACACATATAAATAACCACGTAATCAAACACATAAGATGATGTCCAATAGTCTCATCAAATATATAACAAAATAAAGGTAGCAAAGATCAAGATGTGACATCCTTCCCCACTTGGAAGAGACATCGTCTCGATGTCTTATTACCTACATACTGAAATAATAAGGTAGCACACTAGTGCAATCAATGCAACACACACAAGAAAACATAGTATCAATCAAGTTTCTCCAACCAATTATCATCCAAGTATCTCAACTAGAAACTAAGAATCTCAAACTAAGTCCTCAAATAAGGAAAAACATGATCTATCTCCTCAGTATTTTCCTATGTGGCACTATCCACAGAATATTGGTCCCATTGGATCCTATATTGAACAATATCTCTATTACGCAACTTAACGTTGCGCTGATCCAGAATTTGGATGGGCTCCACCAGCACCACTCTCGGATCCTGAACCTATAAGGCATGCCAATCAAGTATATGAGAAGCATCAGAATGATATGGCTTAAGCAAAGACACATGAAACACATCATGGATATGGGCAAGAGTAGGAGGTAAGGCAAGTCTGTATGCTACTGGGTTGATCACTTCCAACACATCAAATGGACCCACAAATCTCAGAGCAAGCTTCGATGATTTTCCAAATGATATGGAACTTTTATGAGGTTTGACCCTCAAAAACACTTTGTCTACTACAGAAAATTGTCTAAAAGTCCTATTCCTATCTGCATAGCTCTTATGTCTATCCGATGCCTCCTTCAGCCTCTATCTAATCAATATCATTTGTTCCTCCATTTCCCTAAGCATATCTGGACCAATCACAATCCTATCTTCCACCTTATCCCAGCTGATTGGTGTACGACACTTTCACCCATAAAGAGCTTCAAATGGTGCCATACCTAAAGATGCATGGTAGGAGTTATTATATGCAAACTCCACCAATGGAAGGTACTCTTCCCACTTGTATTGTTGGTCCATACAATACATTCTAAGGAGATCTTCTACTGCCTGATTAACTCTCTATGTCTGCCCATCTGTCTGAGGGTGATACGTTGTACTAAAATTCAACCTTGTTCCTAAACTTGCATTCAAAGTTTTCCAAAACCTGGAAGTCATGCGAGTGTCATGATCTGAGATGATCGCCTTTGGCACACCATGCAATCGAAAGATCTCTTCGACAAACTTCTTAGCTAAAGTTAGGATCCATCCTTAAGATTCCTTGGAATGAAATGTGCAACCTTGGTCAATTTATCCACCACTACCAAGATAACATCATGCTTATTCTTCGACATAGGCAACCCCTGGATAAAGTCCATACTAATTACTTGCCATTTATACTTAGGTATGTCATGAGAGTATAAAAGTCATGTTGGATGTATGTGCTCAGCCTTGCCTCGTTGGCACTCCAAGCATCAAGCCACAAATTCAATGACATCCTTCTTCATTCTTAGCCAAAAATATAAAGCTTTTAAATCTGCAACCATCTTGGTCACTCCTGGGTGCCCTGAATAAGGTGTGTTGTGGATTTCCTTTAAGATTAGCTTCCTTAAATATCCTATGTCTGGAATGTACATCCTCCCTTGGTACCTCAATAATCCATCTAACTCAAACACGTAACCATCAAACCGACGGTCTCTGCGGTTCTTTTGCAAAGCTTGCTTCACTTTGGAGTAATGATCATCTTCTGATAGATTTTGAATCACTCGTTGCCTCAAATTGGACCTAGTTGTAACCATAGCTGCAAGATGCCTCCTTCTACTAAGAGCATCTGCCACTCTATTCTCCTTACCCATGATGTATTCAATCCCAAAGTCATATTCACTGAGAAACTCTAGCCATCTTCTCTGGCGAACATTGAGATTAGGCTGAGTAAATATATACTTGAGTCCTAGGTGGTTTGTCTTCAACTCAAATGACTTACCCAAAAGGTAGTGTCTCCACATCTAAAGTGCATGAACTATGGCTACCAACTCCAAGTCATGTGGTGCATAGTTCAACTCATGTTGCTTCAACTTCCTAGATTCATAGGCAACCACTTTTCCATTCTACATAAATACTCCTCCTATACCTTCACCTAATGCATCAGTTATCACTATGAAATTCCCATTAGGATTAGGTATACTCAAGATAGGGACTGATGTGAGCTTCTCCTTCAAAATTTGAAAAGCTTTCTCACACACCTCATTCCACTCAAATCTCTTCCCTTTCTTTTGGAGTGAAGTGATAGGTGTTGCTATTCTAGAGAATCCTTCCACAAACTTTCTGTAATAACCTGCAAGTCCCATGAAGCTGCAAACTTCAGTCACACTTTGTGGTGTAGGCCACTCAACAATTGATTTAATCTTCTCTGGATCAATTGCAATGCCTTCTTCTGATATGATATGGCCTAGGTAGTGTACCTTGTCTTGGTAGAAGGTACACTTGGATAGCTTACCAAAAAGTTTTCGCTCCCTTAAGCATTGTAAAACTATCCTCAAATGCTTATCATGCTCTTCAATTGATTTTGAGTAAATTAAGATATCATCCAAGAATATTAGCACAAAGTCCTCTAAGCAATCCCTGAATACGCTATTCATTAAATTCATGAAAGCTGATGGAGCATTAGTTAACCCAAATGGCACCATTGTGAACTCGTAGTGACCATAGCGAGTCTTGAAAGCTGTTTTTGAAATGTCCTCATCCTTGATCCTCAATTGATGATAGCTAGATCTAAGATCAATCTTAGAGAACACTATAGCTCCTTTTATTTGATCAAAAATCTCATCTATTGGGAGTGGATACTTGTTCTTTATAGTTGTCTTATTCAACATCCTATAGTCAACACACAAACGCAAGGTCCCATCCTTCTTTTTCATAAAAATAACTGGTGCACCCTAGGGGGATACACTAGGTCTAATAAACCCTTGCTTCAACAACTCATGTAATTGTGCCTTCAACTCATATAACTCTGTTGTGGTCATCCTATAGGGAGCTTTAGATTGAGGCTCTGTCCTTGGTAGCAACTCAATTGAAAAGTCAAACTCCCTCTTAGGTGGCAATTATGTCCTCTTCTGGAAACACATCTTGAAACTTCTTGAGAATAGGGTAGTCATCTAAATAGGGATTTGTGTTTTCTAGATCACTAACATGGACTCCATTTGTTAGTGACTGCATAAATGGAGCAACCCTTCCTTGATGCCTTCTTAAGTTGCATAGCTGAAATTTGTCTAAGCTCAATTGCTTTCTGAAATCCATGAATCTCTACATGATTCCCAAAGTCATCCAAGCACCTCACTACCTTATCTTCACAATTGACTAGAGACTTATGTTCAGCCAACCAATTGATCCCTAAAATCACGGCATATGACCCTAAGGGTGCAACATATAGGTTGACTTGTGTTTGATAATTGGGAAGCTCTAACTCACTGCAAACAAGACATGAGTCTACCCTCTTTTTTGCCCAATTTCCATATTATACCATCCATGGATTATCCATATAACCAGGTCTAATAGGTAATTTAGCAACTATTCTAGGATCAACAAAACATTATGTGGCTCCAGTATCAATTAATATAGAAACATCATGCCCATAGAGCTTACCCAAAAAACTGGATAGGTGTGGCTTGGAACTCAGCTTGATGGTTGTCTACTACTACATGTATCTGGTGTTGTGGAGCTCCTAGTTAAACATCGAGGACAAGCGTTGGCACAGTGTTCACCTCCACATACATAACACCCATCTCGAGGTACTCTGGGTCCTTTTGGTCTATCCTTTCTGTTGTTGTTGTTGGCCCTTTTGTTACTTTCATTTTGATTCCCTTTTGGCCTATCCTAATAATTATTACCCCTCTTCACATTCTGAATCTATAGGTCGTTACCACCCTGCTGGTTGTTATGAAATTTCTTATTCCCAAACTTGGCTTCACGATTCTTACGATAGGTAGCTGCTTGTTGAAGCCTTTGTTCTTGTTTAGTTGCTTTCTCAAAAGCCTCATCCATAGTCTGTGGGTTATGGATATCCACCTCTCCTCCAATCTATGGTTGCAATCCCAAGATGAATTTCCTAATTTTGAATCGTTCATCCATCTGGTACTGTGGCACATACTTGAGCAAATGGGAGAATTTTTCCCAATATTGTGTCACTGACATAGTAGTTTGGGACAAGTTCTGGAGCTCAGTCATCTTCTTGTCAAAGAAGTGTTGGGGTGGCCACCTCTTCCTAAAAATTTGGAGGAAAACACCCCAAGTAATCTCCCCTAGTTGCAACTTCTTCTCAACTTTCTCATTATCCCACCAAGTTACTGCATCTCCAGTAAGCTGATATGATCCCCGCATTGCCTTGGTCTCATTAGACAAGTTTCGGAGCTCAAAATACTTCTCTATTTCAATAACCCATGCCTCTGCTCCATCTCCAATGATCTTGCCATCAAATTTAGGAGGAGCAACCTTCTTCAGGTCCTTCCCCAGCTCCACCGCAATCCTATCTCGATTGTTCTCATTGCCAACATTTTCTTGATTGTTCCTTTGCTCCTCGACCCTCGAATTCTCATTCTGGTTCTAACCATCTCTAATACCTCTAACCTCTTGCTCAAGATTATCCATCCTAGTACCTTGTTGGGTCAGCAGGTTGAGAATCTGGTCCAACCTTTGATTTTGTTCATTGTTTGGCCCACTACTAGATGCACTGTGATTGGTGTTTCTAGTATCCATTTGACTTGGTTAGGATTGTCCTGCATCAAAGTCTGCATTTAGCATCATGGACAAATAGGCCCTAGTGTTAAACTTAGAGCTTTGATACCAAATGTAAGGACTCTTTCCTTTAAACTACATCTCACAATAAATAAATGCTCATAAATTGAAATAACACAAAAGCAAAAGATAATATATCAATATTCATGTTAAATATCAAATACATCACAATGATATGGTGCTTAAACCAGACGTTAGCACATGAAAATAATATATCAAAGTACATAATGAGGCATCACATGCCGTATGTCCAACTCAATACCCTGAAGTATAATACATGATACATATAAGAGAAGATAAATAGAATATAGACAATAAGTCTCTGAATGTCATCGAGCCCAACAGTCAACTGTTAACTCGAGAGATGAGAACTTGGCTCAAGTGCTTTTCCGCCCAACCACGAAGCTTACGCTCCCCCAGAATCTTTCATGAAACAAAAGATACCCAGCCTTGCGCGAAATGCCTAGCTACCTGGAAACAATAGGCAAGAAGGAAACCCAGTGCAACCTGATATATCTACATGCATTTGTTTGTATGAATTACATGTCCTACTATCAGGATATGGCAGAGAAATATGATAAATAAATTTGCTAGGCTAATTCATCTATTTCAATGAATACAAGACTTTGATCAAAGTACCTTTAATATAACGGAAGTTCCTGAAAAGAGGACCATCCTTCTCTATTACCCATATTTGGCACCCATTCCCAAGAACACAAACCCAAATAAAAGAAAGAAAACTATTTGCTAAAATAAATAAATAAATAGATAAATTTGTCATGCAAATACCTTATAATGAACACAATTCTTTCACTTTCATATATATGAATATTCTACACAAAATCCTTCCTATTCCAAAATCATGCATCTAAACAGAACCATATACCCTCTTTTAATGAAAAGAAAATTTAAAAGGGTTTAATCTTACATGCAATGTAAAATAAACATGCTTACTCTATTATGAATACTGAAAATTCCATTAATTTCTAACTTAACATCACGGATTATGTTTTTCAGTCATGAAAGAAAAAGGCTTGGAAGAAAGAAATTTTCAATTTCGTTTTAGTCACATAAATATACACTATGTCTATTTCATATATATATATATATATATATATATCAGAATTTAAACCTAAATATAGCGATTCTAGATACATTAGTGCCCAAAAATAAATACCATTTTATTTATTTTCCTAGTTATGTATGTCATATAGAAACAAACACATACCAAATCAGAATACATAATATAAAATAGAAAGATAAAATGGCATACTGAAACACTAATATACTTAATTTGATCTATGCTCTGAACCAAACAATCTGTGATTCCTTCTATTCACAATCGTGATCTCTACTAGTAAATTGGTATCGCTGCAATAAAAATGCATGTGTATCGCCCTTGCCTGCTATATCCTGCTCTTTTTTTTTTTTTTCAAAACAAAGCCAATTGCTTCCTTATAAATACGTAAACTGGTAGTTCGAAACTACAATAGATTCCTTGTGCGAAAAAGCACATTCCCTTACATATCGCTTGCTTTCCTTCCATATTTTACCATTCAAAATTTTTATTATATTTCTTGATCATTCATACGATTTCACTTTTTTTTAACTATGTCTTTCCTTCCTCCGTAAAAACTTGTATTCTATTAAATCTAAGTTCAAATTCAACTCTTAAAAAAACACATGGAGTCATTTCAAACTAAGACTAGACTTTCCTAAAAATAAAGAAATTTATTTCACTAATAAAACATATTACTTTTCCCTCACTCCATGCGATTATAATATAATAATAATATAACACATGCATTATAATATAATATAACACATGCATTAGTTTTTAATTTAAAAAAGGCTTTATTTTAATTATAAGGAAATCGATTGTTTTAGTTTTTAATTAATTCTTATTTTAATATTATGATTTTTTAATTTGTTTGTTTTATTAAAACATGCATTAAATAAAATAAGGATTTTTAATATATAAAATTAATAAAGTAGAAACATGCATTGTAATACTAAATTGGCTTTTTCTCTTCTTGTTTTTGTTTAAGTTTATTTAATTTTAATTTTATTTTAATAAAATCACATATATATTATTCAATCTAAAAATATATATATTAAAATATAAACATTATATAATAATTTTTATTTTTATTTTTATTTTTTATTTTTTTCAAGAAAAATAATTACATTACAAATAAATAAATTTTATTTTCTAAAATAATTTATTTACGTAATTAAGAGAAATTAATAAAAGATGTAATTTTATTTTATTTTTTAAAATTGTTCTACATCTTATTTCAAAGAAGTAGGTTAAACATAACATCATTGCAAATCATGTATAATCATCTATGTAATCATGAGAACTTAATATGCACAAACATCATGAATGCATTATGAATATCTTAAGTGAGTGTGTGTGTATACACCGGGTACCATCATGTATATTATTTCCAAATGGCTAGGACACTTCTACCTCAACCAAGTTCTCGTCTTTGATGGTACTCAGATTCACATCAATAGGTCAATACCATAAATCATAATCAAAGCATACAAAAGATTAAACACATAACCATAACATGATAATTAACATCATTTCCATATCAATTTCTCTTCCATGTATTTGAAATTAATCAACTAATTTACCAATTGCACACATATAAATAACCACTTAATCAAACACATAAGATGATGTCCAATAGTCTCATCAAATATATAACAAAAATAAAGGTAGCAAAGATCAAGATGTGACACTTCCCTGCCAATTTTTTCTAATATTTTTGGGATATTGTGGGGAGGATCTGTTTAGGGCAAAAGAGGAATTCAAGAAAAAAACAACAATGCTAGTGGCATTGAACCATACCTCCCTTGTGCAAATACCTAAGAAAAAGGATGCTCAAAGTATGAATGAATATAAACCAATTGCATTATGCAACACAGTAAAATAATTACCAAGATTATAGGAAACAAATTGAAGGAGGTGCTTAAGAAAAAATTAGTTGAACAAACTAGTTTTTCTCTGGGAAGATTGATTGTGGAAGGGATAATTGTGGCACATGAAGCAATCCATATTGCTAGAAAGGCTAGAGCTACTAGTATGATAAGAAAGCTTGAAATTCTAAAAACGTATGATTTTGTTGATAATTGTTTTCTCATAAAGGTCTTGAACAAGTTTTGTTTTAGTGGAAAATGGATTGAATTGATAAGAAATGGATAGGCAACTGCATAAATACACCAAAATTATCAGTTCTGGTCAATGGAGATGCGGGTATTCTCTGCATCTACAAGAGGGATAAGATAGGGCAATTCCCTCTCTCATTTCTTATTCATTTTAATGGTTGAGGTACTTGGTATAATAATTAGTCACCTACAATCATAGGGTAGGTGGAAGAGGATGGATGTGGCAGCATGCGTCTACCTTGTAACACATTAAAGTTTGTTGATGATATAATGTTGCTTGGGACTGCAACCAAAACTAAAGCAAGAGGAATTATAACTCTCTTGGATAACTACTTCAAATCATCTCAAAGCATCAACTAGAAGAAGTCAAAGGTCCTCTTTATAAATACCCAACCCCACTTAGAGAGAGACATAGTGAGAATCCTATATTTGAGAGCAACATGCTTTTTAGAGAGATTTCCTGAAATGCAACTTTTTTTCTGGAATCAATAAAAAAGATATTGTGAAACTCTAATAAATGGTTGCAGGAACAAGTTGGAAACATGGAGAGGGAAGTGGCTCACCTAACCAAGCATAATCCTCGTTATAGAGGTGTCCTCTCAACCATTCCAATACACTCAATGTCATGTATGTAAATCTCAAAAGTAGTTGAGGACAATCTAATCCGAATCATGAGAAGATTCTTCTAGAGTGGGATAGAGGATAAATAGGAATTCCCACTACTGCCATGGGAGAAGATCTACAGGCCATAGGATGTAGGTGGAGCAGGGATCATGCAACTAAACATAATGAACATGGTCATGGGGGCCAAACTCGTTTGACACTTATACACCAAAGGAGAGGAAAAATGGGTGCAAATACTCAAAAGGAAGTACCTTGAACCAGATGACCCAATCCAAATTCTCACAAGGAATCCACCAAGAGGTTCAAGAATTTGGAACTACATTTTATAATGTAGAGATATCATCACAAAACATATAGCTTGGGAGTTCAAGAATGGGAGGTAGGACAATTTTTGTATGGATTCTTGGGAGGGCTAGGAACCTCTAAAAATAACCCGGGCTTGGAAGACATAAAACAGGAGACTACACAAGCTTGGGGAAGCAAAGTTTGCAACTATGGGCAACATATATCAGAGAATGACCTTTTGAGCTAGAAATGATGGTCCTTGGAGGACCTAGAGGTACCAAGAGACCAAAAGGATGCACTACAAAAGATAATAGATTTAACAAAACCTTTATCCTATTCAATGAGGCTGATATCATCAGATGGTGTGTCTTGGCCATGAGGGACTACAAAGTCAAAATTGGTTACAAGGTGGAAGAAGTGGTCTCAAAAAAGTAGGATTGTCCAACTAAACATACTATGGGTCAATCATTGTTTGCCCAAGGTAGGTGTCTTTGCATGGATGGATATACAGAAAACGATCTTATCTCAAGATAGATTTAGCAAATTGTAAATCTTGAAACTTGGGAGACAGAGCTTATGGAAATTGGAGGAGACAACAAATCACCTACTTTTGGCCTACCCATATGCAGAGACACGTTGGAAATACTTCATGAAAAAACTAAATATTTAGTGTCCTCTACCACAAGATTTGGAAGCTTGGTTCCTCATGTGGCCAAGGAAGGTCTAAAAGGGAACATTCAATTGCCTATGGCAAATAATCCCATTGACAATGGTATGAGAGTTATGGAAAGAGCGAAACCGCTGAATTTTTTAGGATAAGGCCATGTCCTGTGAAAATTTGATTAAGAAGATAAAATATCAAATGGTGGAATTAGCTATTGCGGTAGTTCATAAGAGGTCCTTGAAAGGGAATATCTTCACTAAGTGGGATGATGACATGACTAAGCTCTTTGGTGGACTCAGAGTGCCCCCCATTGATGGGGCTATGTAGGTTGATCTTCCTAAGGATCCTCGGGCCAATATGATATGGTGAGCCCCTAAGACTGGTTGGGTAAAGATCAACTTTGATGGGCATCTAAGTGAAATATGAGGGCCAGTGTTGTCAGATGTATTATGCAAGACCATAATGGAAACACTCTTGCAGAAATAGCATAATACTCAGGGGTGAGCACAAACAAAATTGCATAATTCAGGGTCACCCTTTTGGGATTGCAAATGGCCATGGATTTGAACATGAGGCAACTTCATCTAGAAGGAGACTATATTAATAGTTGATGCAATAAGACAGAGTGCCACTCCCAATTGGAAACTCGATCGTTGGCTAAAGTCAATTCATGAATTAATTTAGTCATTCAAAGATTTTAAGTTGACTCATATTTTCAGAGAAGGCAATGGGAAGGCAGATGAATTGTCAAAGAATGCCTCAATGGACATTGATTTCCTGCATGTTGTTGGAAGGTGCCACACAAGCTTTGCATGGGATTTCATCTCCATTTTGACTTTGGCAATGGGGTGATTGGGCATGATAACCACCTTAACATATTATTAAATAATAAGTAATGATAATTTTGCACTCCAAGGAGATTTAGTCACATGGCTTGATTTACAACAGATGAATTCGATGGCAAAGGACACTTGCCATTGCCAAAGACACACTCAAGCATTGAATGTATTCACTCCCAAATAAAAAATTTCTTTTTGATGATTTTTTGAGTTGGGATATGGAAACACAATCACGATAAGTTAAACTCTCCCCTTAAATGGCAAGTTAGAGAAAGATTTCCGTATCCCATCATCTTTCTTCTCTCATTCTATATGGTCTTTTAGCTCAATTTAAGAATTTGATGGAGGCTCTTATGGATACCCCTATCGGACTTATTTTAGATAAGAGGAAAATGCCCTTTCTTGACAAAGCAAGGAGAAATGGATCAAAGTAGTGTCCAACTACTCCCATGGATTGATCATTCATGCAGTGAGGAAGGTTGTGGGAGGGGAATTAATTTTCACCTGCCACTTTTATAGGGTGAACACAAACATCACTGCCATGTCTTGGTGGTTTCTTTGATGATGGGTGAATCTAAAATGGGAGCTAAGCAATTGTACTAGAAGATATTTAAGGAGTCATTCATTGGGGAGTTGGACTTAGTAGTGGAAAATGTGGATGAGGATCTTCAACCCCTATGATTACTTTGTGGTTGATTGCTAGGGCAAAGATGTTCCCAAAATCCCTATACTCTCTTTCTTTGATCCAAAGGCATTCAGAAGTTGTAAACCCATCATTTCAAGGAACACCACATTTTTGAAGAAGCTGCTTGGGCTGATGTTGAATGAGGGTGGTGACCAGATCAAGATATAAGTGTGTTGAAGGCATGATCAAAGATAGTGATGATGTGTTTGGGCCAATCATCAAAGATGAAGCGTCAATTGAGGTCACTACTAATCTGCCTGGCTCAAGCCATGGTGGTGGGGGTGGTGTGTTCATGGATGTCTCGCTGCTAAATGACTAAAATGGATGCTAGGCACAAAGTAGCTTCTCACTCTATTTTTTTCTTTGTTTTTGTTATCACAATGTTGAAATAACTATATTGATAGGAAGTATAGAGTTTGTATGTGTCAAGTGCACCTTTTTGATGTTCGGTGCTTATGGTCTAGTTTTTTTGGCAATGACCATCTGGGTTTTGGAAAGAGGATGGAGAGAAGAACTTGCATCAAAAAACTAAGTTGAAATTGGGTGTACACTATTACTAGGTGTCCTTGTTTGACTGAGGAATCATTGAGCATTAAGATTGGACCTGGGATTTTGAAACTCTACACCTACTTTTTGCCAAATTTGAACCTAAATTAGGAGGACAAGAGCACTAGGCACCTTAGTACTAATGGACAAAGGTGCCAGGCACCTTAGTCTAGGTGTTTTCTAATAAAATCTGCAATAGATCTCTATCTCTAGGTCCTGAGCAATTTTTGCTCTTCATTCTTTGTTGGAAACCTATAGCTGAACCTTAATATATGTGCACAAGAGGACAATAATGGTGTTTGGGTTGTATAGAGGTTTTCCTTAGTCAAACCTTGGGTTATGAATCATCCCCACAATAATGATGAATAGGAAATAGATTTCGGAATTGAAATGCTTGAATGAAAACGCTTAATTGTAATGACTATACCTTTAATTGATGATGCAATGCTATTAGGATAAGTCCTACATGTGTTTATGCATTAACATGATAAATCATAATAAAATTCATCATGAAAATTGAAGATGCCTTGCTATAGCTTTCTACTCCTTGGACTCATATCTTCTCCAAAATAATAATATTTTTTGTAAGAATGAAACTTGTAGATGTAATAATGAGATGAATTAGGGTGATGCCTTATACAAGGATCTCAAAGTAAAATGACCTTTTGGCTGACTTAAAATAATCATTTTCACATATTGAGGATAGATTTAGAAATGACAAGAGCATTGTATTATCCTCCCAAAATTTTGTCCAAAAGGCGTTAGACAATGGGGATAGGCAACATTGTCTTGACAAAATAGGCCCAATTTTTTAGGGTTGCGAGATAATAGGACCCTGATACTAGAAATGTAATTTAAGTGAAAAATGGCAATATTTAAGTGTTGGAAAAAGTGCATTGAACTTTAAAATGGTATAGGACCCATATAAATTTAAAATGAAATAAGATAAAGGGCACACCTAAAATAAGGGTCCAAATAATAAAGTGTTGATGTATTAAAGTAAAATAGGATTCATAATATTGAATTAAGTATTAATTTAATGCAACAAAAGGTCCTGTAATGCATAAAAGAATGGGAAAATTAAAATAAGTACAAGGGAGAGTGTGAAATTGGACTCCATAATTAAAGAAGTACAATTTATGATGCTATAGTATTATATTGATTCAAATGTCAGTATTCAAATATAGTATTTAGTATCCAAAATATTTAGCAAGTGTGAGCAATATTACTTATATTATAAGTCCAAGGTTTGGTTAAACTTATCGAAATTGGACGTTTTGCACTTCAATGCTCCAATCAGGTTGTGCTCGACTTCATAATTGTGTTTTACCTTCAAATTGACATGATTTTTAACAATCATAACATTTTGTTTGACTTTGTTAAATATTTAAAAATTAGCAAATGTTATGAAAGTGCACTAAATTTTAATTAACAACGAGATTATAAAATAATGATTATAAGCAAATTGATTAAATTATTTTTTGAATTTATATTACAAAAAAATTACTAAATCAATCAATATATATTAATCTTTTAATAAATTATTGTCAATTAATTACGCCAATTAAATTTCATAAATTAAAGATATATATTTTTTAAAATAGTAATTGAAATGTTGTGTGAACAAAAATATAACATTATATGAGGACATAAGGAGAAAGTCCAATAGTGGGAATAGTAGTTGGGAAAAATGAGCCCTTTAGTGGAGCATTACAAGAGTCATGCCAATACTTATCCCTAAAAAGATTCAATAATTCTAAAGAAACAACCAATTATGTGATGTCACATCAACACATCAATAAACATGACTTAGTGCACAACTATCGATCTTATATTTTTTAAAGGTTATTTTGGACAACTCAACAAAAAATGTTGATGTGGCATCATATTTGAGCATGTGAACTTGAAACCAAATTTTTTAGTTGATAGACTATATATTATGGGCATTGCCCACAATGATTTAGTATCATCACGCTGAAAGTCTCACATTGAAAAAGTTTCTTATGCTAGGAAAATAACATTATTGATCAGTTGAAACATTCCTTGCTCCATGATTGACTATAAACTTTTTAACTCACAAAAAATATTCAAATCCTTTCAAATTCACTTTTTATTTAATTCAAACATATTGGAATAGGGTTGTATAGGGATCGGTTTAGTTCACCTCAGTTTTTTGGCCATGCTAGGGTTTTGTAACTTTGACCTACAAACTCTACCCAGTTTTTCTCATCAACAACATTGATACCACAACACACATAATCTTGGATACAGTCACTTGCCATGGTTTCAATGAATTTTATATTTCTAAATCTGTATGTGGTTAGATATTTTTTATTTTATTTTATTTATTTTTCAACGCGTAAAACCCCAAAATTTTCAATTTGACTTTTTGTTTAAAGTGAATAGCTTGAAGCAATAGTTGCAGGGATATTGGTTTTGGTTCATCTCAATTTTTTTGTTGTGGTAGGGTTTGACAAAATTTTCCTACAAACTCTGCCCTTTTTTTATTGGCATCATTGACAATATGACACATTTTATACATGGTTTATCTCATTTTTATAATTTATTTGCTTTGATAAGGTATTATAATCCCCACATTTTTTTTTCCCATTTTTCCTCATTGGCATGGTTGATAGCATGACAAGATTTCTGCAAATGGCAAGTCATTGCCATGGTTTTTGTGAGTTTTTTAATTGAGGATATGTACATGCTTGATTAGTTTTTGCAATGTAATATTTCATTCTAAAGCAATTCTGTTGTCATTTGTTAATTGAAGACATTAGCATTGTGGTTTAATTTCAATTTAATTTTGCCTCGCATAACATACCCTTTTTGCCCTTTGCTCAAAATGGTGATTTATTTTAATAAATCAATAGTTTAACTGCAAGCTTATGGTTTTTACACTGATTAAAGGTTTAAATTGTAGAATTTTTTTAGGTGAGTTGCTAGATTTGTTTTCTTTTCTATTATGTGTGCGTGTTTTTTTTAAATTATAGATTGATGAATTATGTATAGTTAATCTCTTCAAATATAATAAATATCCTCCATGCAATTGAAGCAATGACACAAGTGTCACTTGGTACTCAATAGACTCACTAAATCTCAATGCAATCCAATAAGAAAAGGCCTACATAGTCGAATTTGAGCCTTGACAAGTTTGCCAAAATTGCAAGGTTCACCAAGTCTTGACACTCAAACTTGGACAACAATGTTTAGTGAAATACTAGAGAAAAAAAGAAAACAAAAATCATTAAAATATCAACAAGAAATTATAGCTTCCTTTTTCATGCTTTCCTTGTCAATTTGGGAAAACAAATTAGGCATCTCATTTATTGATTGGAGTTTTTGCAATACCAAGAAGGATCTAATCATAAACAAATCAAGACACAAAATTTGTTGATTTGCTCAAGATATGGGTTAGATTAATCTTTTTAGTAATTTTAGTTTTTTCTCTTGTATGTTATGCGTGTCTCTATTCTTATGATATGTACATACTTTCAGTATAGAATCATAGATTTGTTATTATACTATACAACTCTTCATATAAGATGGGGGTTGGACTCTAAAAGGCTTTACAATTCACTTAAAAAATATGAAGATATTTAATTTTGGTGTACTTCATTGTTTTACTGCAATGTATGCATATTTCATTCCAAACCTAATAAATGGTGGTATATAAACTACAATATCATTTGGCCTCAAATTTAGCTTATAGTTCATGTAGGATTTCTTTAAAAATTGTTGTTTAGATTTAGCAATTTTTCTTTTTAAAGTATGAATATGTTTGAATCAAACAAGATATGGAAAAAATATTTAATAAATTTGGACTCTTTGGAAAAATAAGGTCCGATTATTGGTTAGATAGGGTATATTAATATGGACATCAATTCTATATTCAACCAAAAATCAATCAACATGTTAGTGGACATGACATCCAAGGTTGCTACGATGACTCACAATTTGATATTGTAATAATTTTTTAATAAAATAATTATAAATTCAATTATAAGATCCCTCTTGTCAAATTTATAAAATATTTTATATAAATTATAATCAGCCTAACCATCGTACCTCTTTTTGATACAATTGTTAGTTAAATAAAAAATTTAAAAATGAATAATCATATAAAATTGAAAGTGATTTGAAATATTTACATAAATTTTACGAATATAAAAATAAAATGCTCGAGTCCCTATAAATGGTGTATTACAACCTTAATAAAAATTATACTAGCCATAAAAGCTATAATAAAAATTTCGCTATCTGCCATGCAATAGCGAGCTTTTGTATCAGTCTCAGTGGAAGATGAAAAGCAAGAAAACAATTGTCTTAAATATCTAGCAACAATCATTCACATATTTCAACATATATAATTTACAAGGCTCCGAGGACAGTGCTCCGAGGACAGTGAGACGAGGCTTGTATGCCTGTAAAACCACAGTAACCATTAAAGAGATGGAGGAATTGCCGGGCTCAATTGTACGGATAATTGTAGTCAAAACAGATGCAAAAGTGACAGCTACACTTGGGTGTGTGAGTAAACAATGGCGTTGTGTAGCATCGGATGATCTTCTTTGGTCTCGATTTTGTTCTCAAGATTTCGCTGTTTCTACTGCCGTCGATCCTTTAGGGAATCCGTGTTCAAGCTTTAAGGTAACTATCTCTATTACAAATTCTTTAATTTTATTTTTTCCTTTATTTGGTTACCGCTGGGCCTAGCTTACATATGATGGAGTCCTCTTGGGTCACTTGCATCTGGACTCCTCTGCTGGGATCCGTGAGTAGAATATGGTCTTTTACTTATATCTAATGCCCTATCCTGTTGGATATGGCATTTTGCTCAAATTTAATACAATGGGATTCGAGACTGGGCTCGTACCTTGCCTCTTCTGTTGCCGATGCAGCACCCTGCAAGTTGGATACCTTATTTAATATATAATTACGTCTCCTGAGACTTGAGCGTGGACCTCCACCCAACCTCATTTTGCATCCATCTGGCAGGATACTGTATATAGCCCAAATTAATCATATTACCAGCGATGAAACTCATACTATGTCATGATAATCCCAATAGTTGATTCACTTTAGATCATCTAGCTCGACATTTTTTTTTATTTGTT
Organism: Cryptomeria japonica; assembly: GCF_030272615.1. Classification (NCBI taxonomy): domain Eukaryota; kingdom Viridiplantae; phylum Streptophyta; class Pinopsida; order Cupressales; family Cupressaceae; genus Cryptomeria; species Cryptomeria japonica. Next base: position 515,151,666 of record NC_081408.1, on the reverse strand, counting down.
AAATTTTCACTCTGCTAGGGTAACCCATGGTTTACCTGGATAAGAAAGAAGTATCTCTTATGTCAAATTCACCCGAGACTTGCACACCCAACCAGCAAGTTAGATGTGGATTTTAACCTGATTTGATGCTTTATCATGTCTCCTAGGATTGGAACTGCACTTGCAACCGACCTTGCCCTTTTGGATAATGTGCACCTATTTGCCCAATTTCAACACTTTGTTATATCACCTTGGATTTGGTTTGGAGTTTCACCTGTACACGTCTGTTGTGTTATGCACATCTAGTTTTATAGTGGATGGTATTTTTTCCTACTTCAATGCATTATAATATTCCCTGGAATTTGAACTTGGACATGTACCTGGCCTCGTTTTACCTTGTCTGTTTGTGTGTAGCATCTGGCGAGTTGTGCAGTTTTTTAATGCAGAATTTATATTTTGTTGTTTTTCCTCGAATTCGAACTTAAGGTTGCACAACTTGCACCTGACTTGCCTCTTGAGCATGCTGCACCCGATGAAATGCATACGGCATTTTACTTATTTCATCACTTATAATGTTCTCTGGGATTTACTCTTACAATCCATTATGAAAAACCCAATATGTTTACCCTTCAAGTTCATCCCATTTGAGAATATTCCTTCTGGTTTTATTAATCTTGTAAACTCTCCCTTCTGGGAAACCCTTTACTCTGAGTTTCACCGAGGATTAGTACCTGGGATCATCTTGTTTGGCGTATGGCGCACTGAATGAATTAAATACTGTGATTTACCCAAATTTAATATATTACCATGTCTTTTGGGAATTGATCTTGGACTTGCATTTGGCCTTGTCTGTTGGGTATGACTCTCCCATCAAGTTGGACATGATAACCAAATTGAACCTTTTATCATGTCTCTTGGCAGTTGAACTTGGACTTGCCCATGGCCATGACGGTGGGGTTTTGATGCGAGCAACGAGTTGGATGCAGTATTTTTACCCAATTTCAATTCTTTATTTTTTCACCTGGGATTTGAGCTTGAAGTTGTACCTTGTTTCATCTGTCAATATTGTTGCATTAGACAAGCAATAAGGTATTTTATGTAATTTTAGCTCTTTATCATCTCTCTTGGATCTTGGACTTGGGACATCTTTATTGTATTCTTAATGCTTTTATCATTTGAGACATCCTTTCGGTCAAACTTTATAAGCGCTTTTAACTGCGACACATTTGAATTAAGTTCCTTTATTCAAATCTGCTCGTACTGTTGCTTACATCTAACCTTTTTAGCATATGATATTTTTTTTAAGATATATACTTCCTACATTGGCCCTGTGTAATATCCCACTAATTTTTTTTTGATTTTTAGACCAATAACAATTCATCCACAACAAATAACCCATTAAGGTTAGAGGAATAATCCAAACAATTGAAAGGGAACCCTTCCACCTTTTGTTCACCAAGAGCCCAGACTGGGAGGGTGAGAGCATACGGTGTTCTGGGGATCGTTAGCAACAATAATCAAACTGAAAATTACAATGCATGGGCGGCAAGCCAGCCCCTTCTGCTTATCCAGCAAGGTAGAAACCAAACTCTTGGCGGTAAACCGACCAAGGAAAATTACAAGAAATTGAAGTTCAATCACTCTACCGCGTATTTCAGCGGGAGGACATTACATTAAGCTATCACTCTACCGCATATTTCAACAGGAGGACCATTATATTGAACTTATCACTCGACCACTTATTCAGCAGGAGGACAGAGTACAAAAACTGAATTACAAAACTTAGAAGGCGGCAAGCCAGCCTCTTCCACTTATGCAGTGGGAGTTACAAATGAAAGCAGAAAGAAGGGATGATCAGTACTACTGAAACAACCATACAATATAGAGATGAGATGAGAAGATTAATTGCAGATTTCTACAACAAGACTGTAATTTTTTGTTACACTGATCTGCAGGTTGAAAGTACAGTTTCAGCAGCCTATGGAAACATCAAAACACTCATAACTCACTCATTTTTTACCCAAATCACATGAAATCAATCCCAATCTCCCAATATAACTCTAACAATAACATCCCAACCAAATTACAACTCAAACAAACCACTATTCATTTGGCATGCATCCCAAGGCAAATGCAAAAACCCATGCTATACCCTGGAAGTTCGATTTTGTCTAATGAAATCATTGCTCAATCAAAATAGCTAAAAACTCACACATTGTATCGCCATGGCATGGAAGGAAGAATGAGCCGGTACCTAGATGGATGGAGTCGCCTGGTTAAGAGATGAGCAAAATTCACTTTCAGCAATCCCGCGACCAGCAACCAAAAACACTCAAATCCAACATCGAACACTCCATAATTTGCAACTCATTAACCAATCAGCAATGGGAACACAAGGGCACAGCTAGGTACTATATTGCAAGTACGAAACTGAGACTCAGCTAGGAAGCCAACTTCGAAGCTCAGATTTTCAGTAGCCAAACCGGCAGCATAACGATGCAATTTTCAAAGATATCCAAATGGGAGCCCAAGTCTCATACTTATAACTCCACACACCTCAAACCCAAATGCCATTTCCTTGAATTTCAGCGTTTTTCCTTTGCATTTCGCTCCACTACATGTGGACCCCAAGAGTGGCGCCATTCCCCACAAGTCAACTCCCACGCTAAAGCAAGGACCCACGTACTTTGGCAAATATTAGAGACAAGTTATAAAAAATACAATATCTTTCTCAATATTTCAATATCTCTTTAATAAACATGAATTCGCCAAGAACTTAGGAAAAATAGGCATTAATCCCCATTTTAATAAATCAGTCGTCAATAATCAAATTAATTAAATATTAAACCTTAGGATAAGGAATTAATATTCAATTATTTCGCATATGGCTCTGGTACTGATTATTAACACTGCTAGGATGAAACTGAGTCAGGATGACCACCAAAACTGCTGCAGAATCAGAACCCCGTCTACTGCCAATAATAGAATTGTGCCACACTGCCACTTACTAAAAATAGTAAGTCAAGAACTAATGCTTAGAAAAGCATGATCATCGTGTCCAGAGGCAGAACATGGAGAGCTCAGTAGTATAGTAACACCAAAATGGCCATTCCCTGACTTACTAAAAATAGTAAGTCCTCGTTTCATCAATGCTAGACCCTCATTCCTCATTCCACCTAGCCTACGGGTCTCAGGAATAGGCTAATGGACCACTGAAAGAGCATCAATGAGAAGGGGACATTACACCCTGGTTTGGAATTTCGAATGTATTTGTTTTATGTGGGTATAGAACATAAGAAATCATGGAGTATGTTGTGCATAATACATTTGTGAAGCCCTCACTAGTGCTATGATAGTCACATGGAGGTCAATTTATGTGCCTTGTTTTGTTCAGGGCATTGATATAAGTTTTGATGACCTAATAGTAATAATCTCCGACACAAATCCGCCTTGACTTTTTTTGGGGTTAAATTGTCTGTAGAGTTTCCGGCATGCAGTATAGATAGCAACCATGCCAAGGAATGGCAAAATTTAGGTTCCAAGGTTCTCATTTTGTAGCACTAACCAGTCAATCTAAGAGATTATTATCTCTTTAGAAGATGAAATTTTGTAGAAATAAGGCTTGATGATCTCAAGGTTTTTTTTCTTTGGTGTTTAGACATCAGTCACTGGCCTAATGGCGACACTGAAAGGTAGGTTTTTGTAGCCATATTTTTCTCCCAAACGACTCATAAAATTCTGAGCAAAATCATTTATGCAGTGGATTTGTTGAATAAATTAACCAAATCAGGAATATCCTTTGTTTCTTCATGAGAATAGTTAAAGAAGGGTCAACATGGCCTCGGGCATCATGGTTTCATGAATAGCTTGTAGTTGTCATAAAACCTGGTTCCCTTTCAAATGCTGCAGCATGATCCTCTTTGGAGACAAAGCTAGGCAACTAAGCTGCTGCGAAAAGAAAATGAGAATTTTTCATTCCCTGCAATCCTAATGAATGTGTCTAAGCTTGTATTGAGTAAGTTTCCATCTTTAGATCAACATCTTACCACTTGACCTCGATTACAAGCTCCTTCTCTAAAGCTCTCAAGTAGACCACTTTTCATTCCAAACCAAAGCCTTTTCCTTTTATGCTATGTTGCCAGTCTTGGCTTCGGGATTGGTATGGGCTAGGGTATGCTGGTACGACATTTTTCCTCCTGGGTTTGGGTGTATACATACACACACATAAATGTATATATGTATACGTGGTTTATATATATATGTATATGTATATGTATGTGTATGTATATATATATATATGTGTGTGTGTGTGTGTGTGTGTGTGTGTGTGTGCGTGTGCGTGTGCGTGTAATATATAATTTTATATATATATTAAATATAATAAAACTTGTAATACTCATAATTGCCTACAAACAAAATATTTAAATGCCTCGTAATTTGCTACAAAGAAAATACTTACCAATTCATAATTCAGTGATTTGTCAAATGTCAGTACAAAATTAAAATTACAGTCAATATTCAATAATCTTCATATGGCTCTTCATTGAGAGTGTCAAGGTCAACATTTGGTTTACTTTCATTTGGACCAGAATCAACTGCAGTGCCATTCCTAGTAGCCATGTCATATGTAGAAGTTGCTTTATCTATGCAAATTTTGGGAAGCTGTGGAGCAATAGCGTCTAAGTGGGAACACTCAAGAGTTAGATCCCAAGTCCTTGTTACCCCTTTGTTGTAATCAAGTTTCTGATGTGACGAGTCACGAGACACAAGTTAGAGTGCACAAAAACCAAGGGCTTAGATGGTAGTTGGCAGGGGTAGACCCCCAATGGGTCAAGGGGCAGCACCCTTGGCATGGTCCTTGTTGTGGTATAGGGCAGGGTTAAGAGGCTGAGCCTCTGTCACCAAGCCAAATTAAGGCCTTTGAAACCACACAAACCTTTATGGTGCACACCATTTTCACAATTTTATCATTGTGTTTTCTGCAACACTATCTCTTTACTATTTCTAACCAAATTGTCGTTCTTTAGAAAATTTACAGTGAAGTTGAAGAATCTAACTAGTTAAAATGATGAGGGCCACATAGTTTTTAAATAGGTTAATAAATATCACTTTATGGTAAAACTAAGTTTGGCAAATGCTTTTTATTAAAAAACAAATGAAGAAAATAAGGTTTTGATGTTTTTTTTGGTATTTTGCATGGGGACATGTGGGTCCTCCTGGATTCGCCCAGTGTCCATCCTGGGCAAACCTGAAGCCATCTCGGCCCTGAACCAAGGCCTGAACCTAGACTAGATGGGTATGGGAGGTTTTAAAGAGGTTGGTAATATAGCTTCTTTGTGGATGACTTGTTCCTCTGAGGAGGTTTTTGGATTGTTCTTGGGTGGAATTGAAGTAAATTTTCTCCATAGATGCGTCGCCTGATTTGAGACTTTATCAAAGCTCTTTATGGCTGGAATTAACTTTGCACTGTCTTGTGAACCCATTATTCTGAGTTACAAATCCTCTTTTGTTAGATAATTTGGTATTTTTCTAATGATTAAATGAATTAATAATAACTTTCACATTTTGTGCAAAATTCAGATAAAACAACATAATAACCTATAAACTGAAACTTGCATGTTATCAAGAGAGAGTAAGATTTATACTGTGGGGAATCCCACCAGATTGAGGTAAAATAAACTCATGTTGCCCATTTGAGCGAATTATAGCTCAACTCACTATATTAAGAGTACATAATACATCATACCTCAAAGGCGCCAATGGTGGCTACCCAAGTCCTCTTACAAACTTTGTGGACTAGACTTCAAAAGCTCCAATGGTAGCTACTCTATATCTCCTACAAACCCTATGGACTAGACTTCAATGCTGAATAGAATGGGATGCAAGTGTAGGATTGAAGTCTCCATTTATTTTCACATTATAGCAGTTCCACATAAGGATCCTATGATTTTATGAAGCATTGAATCTTTACGCTCTTGACCTTTACATCATGTAATGACTCCAATGACCCATCTAACACATAAGTGGGTGTATTGACCTCTTACACTTGTTAAATAATTATTACAAAAGTTATGGGGCTATAATAATTTCTACGTTGATAAATTGTCTGATAAATTATTAAATATTGTCTTCTAACCTTAATTGCTATGAAACGACTATGGTACACTCTGTTTCACCATTTTGCATTTATGAAACAGAAGCTGAAATGAATATGACCTAGCAACTAGTCTGTTTTCGAAATCAACAGAATGATTTTTAGGGGCCCTCCCATTCCCTTTTAATAAAAGGAAAAGAAACTGACCTAACCCAACCCAATCCCTAAATCTATCCCATGCCCTTTTATTAAGAGGAAAAGGAACTGACCTAACCCAACCCAATCTCCGATCCTCCCTTCTCCTCACCTTCCCGCAAAAAGAAATGATGTCAAAATATAAAATATTGTTAACATCGACAATACAATAGATAGGCATTGAAGAACGTAAAGGAATTTGTTCATGTGCATTCCAATTTGCGCTTCCTATCACAAGAGAGAGAACTATAAGAAATTTTGACTAGCTGTTGGATATTCAACATTGCTAACTTTTGGATGTTTGGCATTGTTACCAAATTTGACCAGATCTGAATTTTTTGGACTGGTCTGATTTGTGAGAATTGGTCTGGATTTTTCAATTGCCATAGAAATTTTACTGACTTTTTTGAAAATTCCAAATTTCTGAATGTTTTGGCCTCCAAAATAATTTGATTTTTTTGTTACTTGATGAAGATTAGCTAGGAAGTTCTATAGCAGTGGCCACAATGTGGTGCTAGTGGGAGCAACACTGCCAATCATACATTAGTTCTAATGATATCGAGGATGATTGGTGCTCTTGTTGGAATTTGAGAGCGTATGATTTATTCTAGTCATATACTTTCGAGATTGTCAAGCAACTTCATAAATTATATAAGATTTTTGAATGTCGTTACCCTAATTTTGTGAATTCTATGTTTATTACACATGGAAGTGAGTGTTATGCATGAAAGTGAGTGATGTGTATTTTTTGTTAATATTTATATCCAAGTTATATTTTAATATCTTTTCTTACTTTGTATGAACGTTTACATGTCATTTTGTTCCAGGAGTTTTTAGAAAATCAGTGTTTCCTAGTAATTTAGCTTACAACATCCGTTGACATTCAGATTGTAGAATATCCATTATCTAGGTTTTCTACAAAAAAATTGCTTAAATTTTTTATGTTAGGATTGTGTTATTAATTTATTCCTCCCGCTGGAGTATTTTTTTCGATAACATGGAATCACCTCAGAAAAAACATGAAGCTTAACCCACTTTCTTGGGGAACATTAGATGCTTGTTTAGAAGAGGAAAAAGTGGGATTATGTGGACCAGTGGAACAAAATTGACAACTATTCCATGTGGTAAGTCAATTGCAATGCACCTTGGGTCATTTTGGAATAATATATAACGTAATTCTATCACCAAACCGTTGATTAGATCATTAATGCAAGTAGTGGTTTCATAATTGCTAGTTGTCATAGGTGTGGTTTCGCAACTAGTAGTTCATGCAGCGGCTAAAGTGACAGATGTAGCTTACTCGATGTAGGCAGCAGTTTTGTTATTGTCGGGACAAATGCGTAGTTGCTGTTTTGGATAATGCAGCAATTTTTCTTGAATCTGTACTGGCAGAGTAATAACAACCAAGCATCACAATGTCTCTTTGTTTCTGGAATGTGGGAGGCTGTAATATCCCTTGCCCAAACTGACTGATTTTGGCTCAAGGAATATTGTCAAACACTTTGTATGCTGTCTTTCTCTATTCTGATTTTTGTATTTCAGATTGTTTGATACACTTTGAAAGTTGCCAAGAAATTTAGGAAGTTCACCAATGATGTTGACAAAACCTCTTACAATGAACTAGTATGCGAGTGCAGTTCTTTTTGGTATTTTTAATGCATTTACATGAAAATTAGATATGGAATGCATACCTACAGCCAACTGACATTTTGACAAACAACTGGCATGCAACTATTATGCTGATCATATATGCTATTAAAAGGACATTTCGTCAAACAAATGGTATGCAACATATATCTATTTTATTGAATTCATTCCTAAGTACAATGCTGCTATGGATTTGCCAAGACTAATTGGCTTACAAAAAGACTACAGCAATGCCAAAACTGATTCAAAGTTATCACTTACAACAGCAAAATTATATGCCTACGATTTCAATACTAGCTACTAATAGTTGCAAGAGGAACTTGATAATAGTGATGCTCGATGATGGAGATGAAAGTTGCAATCCGAATCAAGCACAAATACTGTAGCGTGGCACTGTTTACGTGCACTGTTCATGCATACTGTAGCAGCAAGAACAAACTTTTAAAAGAACGATTACTAATGGCTGCCAATGAATCTTCAGGTCTGCGCTCGATAGTCCTCAAAATTCTTCAAACCCTTTCTGTTATTCCTTTACTTTAAGCACAAATAGAACTCCAGAGTGAAGCTCTCCTAAAATGCCAAATTCAGTGGATATTTCACCACCTCAAATGGTTGCAACACTGAAGAATTGACGTTATCCAATGGCTAACTGAAATCAGAAACCCTTGGCTTCTTCTCCCAATTTCATATCAAATGCAATTGACAATAATCCGATGATAAGAAAAGAACCTCTCACGTTAATTTATTCTTTCCTTGTAGGAGCTCACTTACTTTTCTTCCCAATATGGGATAAAAGATTTTCTTATATTTGCACCTTATAATATTAAAGTGACTTTATTATTATAAGTTACCTTATAACTTTATAATAACATTAAAATATTTAAATAAATCACTTAAGTCACTTAAACTTTAATATCTCTTGAAATACTTGTCAGATTGCTATGCCGTCTGAAATAGGAATCTCTCCTCATAATTCCCCATGTGACCAAACACACTTTCTAAAAATAGAAAGGGTCCATCTCTATTACCCCTGACTTACTATACATAGTAAGTATGGCAAATGGAGTCCAAATGATATCAAACAAAGGCCAATTCCCTGAATGTTGGAGAAGAATCAATCCTCAGAAGACCCTCTAACCATCCACATTAGCCTACGAGGGTCCAATTATAGGCTAATCATCATGATGTCACTAGCTAGAAGGGGACATCACAGTCCGCCCTTCCTGAAATTGCTTGTCCTCAAGCAATCTCAACTCTGGATGCTGTAAAATCTCCTCGCTCTCCCAAGTAGCATCCTCAATTGGCATATCCTTCCATTTCACCAAGTACTCCCGGATGGTACGTCTCCTCAAGTTCCTTTCTCTGAAATCAATGATAGCCTCCGGTATCAAAACAAGTTTTCCCTCATCATCAAGGGGTGGTAGTACTATAGAGGGCACAATATGATGTCCGAGCGCCTTCTTGAGGCGTGACACATGAAAAACATTGTGCACCTTGCTCTCCGCCGGCAAATCTAACTCATAAGCCACCTCTCCCACTTTCCTGATAATCCTAAATGGACCATAGTATCGTGGCTTAAGTTTCTCAGCACCACTCTTCTTGAGAGTGGATTGACGGTAAGGCTGCAACATAAGATACACCATATCTCCAACCTCAAAAGTCCGCTCAGTCCTCTTCTGATCTACATACTGTTTCTGCTGATTCTGTGCCTTAGTTATATTATCCTTGAGAGTCTTAACAATGTCTTGACTCTCTTGTAACAAATCACCTGCACTGGGCACTCTACTGTCACTCAAAAGAAGATCCATAAAATTGGGTGCCTCATACCCATACAGGGCCATAAAGGGTGACATCTGAATAGACATGTGATAGCAATACTCACAGAGATAAATCCACTTTACCCATGCCTTCTGTTGCCCTGCTATATAATTTCTGAGATATCCCTCCACCCATTTGTTTACTATCTCCGTCTGACCATCTGTCTGAGGGTGGTAGCTAGTACTTGGAGTGAGCTCTGTCGCACACAACCTGAATAGCTCCTGCCAAAAGTGACTCATAAACCTGTTGTCCTTGTCACTCACAATGCTCCGAGGTAAGCCATGTAATCTGAATATCTCCTTGAAGAACAACTCTGCCACCTGTGTAGCAGTGTATGTAGTAGTGATCGGAAAAAAGTGTGCAAACTTCGTAAGGCGATCCACAACCACATATTTGCAGTCCTTGCCTTGGGCTCTAGGCAGTCCTGTGATGAAGTCCATAGACAAACACTCCCACTTCCTATCAGGAATCGGAAGTGGCTGAAGTAAACCAGCTGGATAGGAGTGTTCTTGCTTATTCTGTTGGCAGGTGGGACACTCCCTAACATACTGAAGTACCTCTGCTTTGAGCCCTTTCCATGTGAAGCGCTCTCTAATCTGCCGGTATGTCTTGTAGAAACCAGGATGTCTTGCCATAGGTGAATCATGAAAAGATTTCAGAACCATCCTCCTCACTGCTGATCCTGGAACCAAAAATATTCGCCCTTTGTAAATGATGAGCTCATTCACAAGGGTGTATTTGCTGTCCTGAATAGTCCCATCTATGAATCCAGCTGCCCAAGTATCCTTTGCATACTCTGCAAGGATCAAGTGTCTCCAATCCTCCGATATGTCTATCAATAAGCTCAAATGGGGCCTACGTGATAAGGCATCAGCAACTACATTCTGTGTCCCCTTAAAATATGTAATGTCAAAGTCATAGGACTGTAACTTGCTCACCCACTTCTGCTGCCTATCATTGAGATCTCGCTGCCCCAAAAAGTATTTTAGGCTATTATGGTCGGTTTTGATACAAAATTTGCTACCTACCAAATATTGTCTGAATTTAGCCAAAGCATGCATAATGGCTAACATCTCCTTATCATATATGCTGAAGCTCCGCTCTGGCCCTCTCAATTTCCTGCTCTCATAAGCAATAGGGTGCTTCTCCTGCATAAGCACCGCTCCAATGCCCTCTTCGGAAGCATCACAGTGTAGCTCAAAAGGTTTGCTGAAATCTGGTAATGCTAACACTGGACAAGAAGTCATCAACTCCTTAAATTTCTCAAAACACTCCTGTGCCTCAGGAGTCCACAAGAAAGCTCCCTTTCTCATCAAATCTGTCAAGGGTGCTGCATGCCTGGAATATCCATCCACAAATCTCCTGTAGAAACCACATAATCCCAGAAAGCCCCTCAACTGTGTAAGGTTCACCGGTGAAGGCCACTCCACAATGGCACAAATCTTTTCAGGATCCATGCGTACGCCCTCTGCACTGATGATGTGACCCAAGTACAACAACTCTGTCATGCCCAAATCACACTTCGACTCCTTTGCATACAAGGACTCTCTGCCCAATATATCCAACACCGTGTCAAGGTGAACCAAGTGCTCCTCCCGAGATCTACTGTACACCAAGATATCATCGAAGAAGACAAGTACAAATTTCCTCAATTGAGGATGGAAAACCTGATTCATTGTTGCCTGAAAGGTAGCTGGTGCGTTAGTTAGCCCAAATGGTATAACTACAAACTCAAAATGGCCACAATGACATCTAAAGGCTGTCTTCTCAATGTCCTGCTCTCTAACTTTGATTTGGTGATAACCTGATCTCAAATCTATCTTTGAGAAGAAGCAAGCTCCATGAAGCTCATCTATCAACTCATCGATCCTAGGAATGGGGTACCTGTTTTTAATTGTCTTCCTATTAAGCACCCTGTAATCAATGCACATCCTCAATGTCCCATCCTTCTTCTTCACTAAGACCACTGAAGAAGCGAAAGGAGACTTACTTGGTCTAATGTGGCCCATAGCAAGTAACTCCTTTACGGTTTTCTCAATTTCATCCTTCAACCTCTTCGGATGCCTATAAGGTGTAATCATGATGGGTTTAGCCCCCTCTTCTAACTCAATGATGTGCTCAATACCCCTGTCTGGTGGTCTACCTGGTGGAATGTCACTGAACACCTTAAAGTGTTTAACTCTAAGCTCCTGAATATCAGGAGGATATTCAGTCTTCTGCTGTCCCTCCTGTGATGGCATCAACATGCACTCTGCTGCCCACTCTACCTGATCATGTCGAATCAATCTAGCCATAAACCATCCTGAGATCACTGTCCCTGATTGCCTTAAGAATATGTGTCTTCCCATTCACTTTAAACCTCATCTCCATCTCCTTGATGTTAAGAGTGAACTCCCCAATATCATGCAACCAACTTATCCCAAGGACTATATCTGTATCTCCCATAGGCACAACATAGAAATCTGCCTTAAAGTCATAATTATTAACTTTCAATGGGAGATCCAGTGATCTTACGATCACATTTGAGGACATAGCCATCAGCTACCCTCACTCTAATTCCCCCAAACTCCTCTGTTTGTATGCCACGCTTCTCCACCATCCTAGCATCAATGAAATTATGAGTGGCACCTGTATCAACCAAAGTTATAACTCGCTGTCCAGCAAGCACTCCTCTCATCCGGAATGACCTTTCTTGCCTAATACTTGTGAGACGAGCTTCCCTAAGTTGCCCATCTCCTTCCCCATCCTTGGACTCCATTTTAGACAAGTTTTCAGCCTTGTCTTCCTCTTTTTCACCATCTATTTCCTCTATATCAGACTGCTGGTCTGAATTATCTGATTCTGATTCCTCATAGTATGCCCACATAACTCTGTTAGCTTTACCCTTTGGTCTAAGAGGACAATCATGGTTTGCATCATAGGGTCCCTTACAGTAGAAACATAATTTTTTCTTCCTCAAATCATTCAATGTTTCCCTGTCAAAAGGTGCTGGAGTTTCTTTAGAATCATTTTTAAAATCAGTCCTCTCTAGTTTTTTATAAAATGGTTTGTTATCCTTACTAGAAGATGCTCCTTTGGACTGAAATTTGTTTGTTGGGACTGCATGTTCCATACTTCTTGCCTTTTTCATAGCTTCCTGTAAAGAAATAGGATCAAATGCCTTTATCCAACCTCTCAGTGGTTCGGATAGGCCCTCAATGAAAAGAACTATCAATCTACGCTCTGAAATGTTTGGCACCATGACTGCCAACTGCTGAAATTCACCAATGAAATACTCCAAGTTGCCTGTTTGTTTTAGCTGTGCTAAGTCCCGGAAGTAAACCTCTGGATCTTTCTTGTCAAATCTTTCAACCAACCTATCCACAAAGTCCTGATACTCTGTCACCTGATTATGCTGAAGTGTTACCATACCATGGTACCACCAATCATGTGCTACTCCCTCCAAATGCAAAGTGGCGTATTTGATAGCTTCAATCTCTGTCATTGGCCTCAGTGCCAAAAATGTGTCAAGCTTATGAATCCAAGCTTGAGCTGTCATCTTACCACTCCCATCAAATGTAGGCATAGTAAGCTTGCCTGTAACCCTATTCAGCTCACTATTTTGACCTCTAGGCCTCTATCCTGTCTGAGTGACCTGTAATGCTCTCTCCTCTGATTAACAAACTTCTCGAATGTCATCCTCTCTCGCACCTGTGGAGTTAATAAATCCCATTCGTCATTTGCAGCCATGAGGATATTTGCGAACATCTCCTCTCCTGGTTCTCCAGTAGGTGCTACCTCAGGCTCATCTCTAATGAAGGTAGGACGTGTAGGCCTATCTGCTGTCCTGGAATGAGTCCTATGAGCTCTAGGTGACCCCACTGCACTTCTGTTATCCCTTTGCTCTTGATTCTGTCTGTCTTGTGGGTTCATGCGCTCAATCATGGTGGTGAGTGCCTGCAAGGCCTGAGCCATCTGCTGCTGTTCTGTAGCCATTGCTCTGAAAAATTCCCTTGTTTCTTGCTCCTCATTCCTATCGCCTCTGGGTGGGCTACCCCCTTGCCTGTCACCCATGGTGCCCGACTGCCTGTCAAATTCTTGTTCCCTATCAAACAAAGCTCGCCTGCGAGTGTAATATCTATGAGAGCCAACCTCAGGCGGCTGCATGTGATTGCTAAACCCTCAGTATGGCAAGATTTAGCTCTGATACCACTGTAATATCCCTTGCCCAAACTGACTGATTTTGGCTCAAGGAATATTGTCAAACACTTTGTATGCTGTCTTTCTCTATTCTGATTTTTGTATTTCAGATTGTTTGATACACTTTGAAAGTTGCCAAGAAATTTAGGAAGTTCACCAATGATGTTGACAAAACCTCTTACAATGAACTAGTATGCGAGTGCAGTTCTTTTTGGTATTTTCAATGCATTTACATGAAAATTAGATATGGAATGCATACCTACAGCCAACTGACATTTTGACAAACAACTGGCATGCAACTATTATGCTGATCATATATGCTATTAAAAGGACATTTCGTCAAACAAATGGTATGCAACATATATCTTCTTTATTGAATTCATTCCCAAGTACAATGCTGCTATGGATTTGCCAAGACTAATTGGCTTACAAAAAGACTACAGCAATGCCAAAACTGATTCAAAGTTATCACTTACAACAGCAAAATTATATGCCTACGATTTCAATACTAGCTACTAATAGTTGCAAGAGGAACTTGATAATAGTGATGCTCAATGATGGAGATGAAAGTTGCAATCGGAATCAAGCACAAATACTGTAGCGCGGCACTGTTCACGTGCACTGTTCATGCACACTGTTCATGCATACTGTAGCAGCAAGAACAAACTTTTAAAAGAACGATTACTAATGGCTGTCAATGAATCTTCAGGTCTGCACTCGATAGTCCTCAATATTCTTCAAACCCTTTCTGTTATTCCTTTACTTTAAGCACAAATAGAACTCCAGAGTGAAGCTCTCCTGAAATGCCAAATTCAGTGGATATTTCACCACCTCAAATGGTTGCAACACTGAAGAATTGATGTTCTCCAATGGCTAACTGAAATCAGAAACCCTTGGCTTCTTCTCCCAATTTCATATCAAATGCAATTGACAATAATCCGATGATAAGAAAAGAACCTCTCTATTTAATTTATTCTTTCCTTGTAGGAGCTCACTTACTTTTCTTCCCAATGTGGGATAAAAGATTTTCTTATATTTGCACCTTATAATATTAAAGTGACTTTATTATTATAAGTTACCTTATAACTTTATAATAACATTAAAATATTTAAATAAATCACTTAAGTCACTTAAACTTTAATATCTCTTGAAATACTTGTCAGATTGCTATGCCGTCTGAAATAGAAATCTCTCCTCATAATTCCCCATGTGACCAAACACACTTTCTAAAAATAGAAAGGGTCCATCTCTATTACCCCTGACTTACTATACATAGTAAGTATGGCAAATGGAGTCCAAATGATATCGAACAAAGGCCAATTCCTTGAATGTTGGAGAAGAATCAATCCTCAGAAGACCCTCTAACCATCCACATTAGCCTACGAGGGTCCAATTATAGGCTAATCATTGGCTAGCATGATGTCACTAGCTAGAAGGGGACATCACAGAGGCCTTGAGTGCATGAGCAGGCCCTCCCTGGGCACTGTAACAAGGAGGCAACTTGGCAATTGAAAATGTGAGAGTATGGAAGTGTTAAGAGTGACTACATAATGAAGTTGATTGTACAGGGGGAAAGAAATAGCAGAGAGTGATTTTAGAAGCAAACATTGGGATGTTGATGTTGTAATTGATTTTTTCATACCCTTTGTATCTGTTATTTGTCCATAAGGAAACTAAATAAATTGTGCAACTACCACTTCTAGTTGGTTTTTCCTGCCCTGGGTTTTCCAGGATAATTTCTACATGTCAATCTTTTCCTGCTTGTTTCTAGTTGTTGTTCATGATGTTGCAAATATTGTTTATGTCCTTTACAACACAACACTTATTCTAGTCTCTTAAGCATTCAAGTAAGTGCTCTATGACTGTCATTTAAGCCAGACCCAAATAGAAAAACAGCTGTGCGGTTTGCAAATTCTATTAAGTAGGTGTGCTCAAGAGTTTACAGATCATATTGGTACTAGAGCTTGTTGGAAATGTTGTCATTGATGTCAAAGGTGATGTTGTTTGTGTTTGTTGGATATATTGTCATTGATGTCAAAGAATGTGATGCATTGATGTAAAAGGTTGTTTTGATTAAGAAAGAATGAGATTGTTGAAAATATGGTCATAAATGTCAAACTGAAGAATGAATCGGGCTTCGACTTTCATGAGTTTAGTGTTCAGTTTTTTGTTAGCAGACCGTATGAGGGGTTCTTGATTCTCGACCTTCGATAAAGGTGTTTTCACTTTGCAAGTTTTGCCAAGTTGATCGGGCTTTGCAGATCAGGCATTTGCCTTAATATGTTTGTTGTTTTGATGGAATAAGCATGGACGATCCTCGACCACTGATTTGGTCTTCAACTATCACTGCTCGTGCCTTTGGCTTAGCCAAGTTCGTCAAAATGTTGATCTGCTGAAAAGAAGAGCTTGCAAGTTTGGTGTTTTCGGCCAAAACAATTATTCACAATATGCTCAGTTTGCCAAAAGGCTAAGTTGCCGAAATACATTCAGTTTTGGCCAAGTTTCAAGTTTGTGAACCACTTGGTCCTCGGTGAAAGAGTTACTCAGAGTCTCAATTCGCCGAAAAGGAGAAGAAGAAGAAAAGTTTGCAAGGGATGATTTTGTAGAAACACAAGTTCTATGTACTTTGAAATCTCGAAAGAGAGATAAGGGATTCTATGGTTCCTAAGGATGTTGAAGCTTGACAACTTGAGGTAAAGCTGACCCCTGACTCCCCACTAGCTGATTTGTATATATCAAGTCCGAATTTTTCCTTAAGAAAGAAAAAGGATAACGTGTTTGGCTGACATGATAATGGTCACATATTTGAATGAGGTTTATTTGATGGTTGATTTGTAGGAGAGTTAATTTGTTTTTGGTTGACTTGTATATTTGTGAATCGTATGATGTGATATATGTACGAGTGAAGTGAAATCTAAGGAAGTGTGAGTATGTAAAAAAAAAAGTGCAAGCATAGTGCTTTATTATTCAAACATAGGCAAGAGGTGGTGTTTGTAAAGAAGATTGAATTGCAGAATATGAAATAAAAATTGAAATCATTCCAATGAATAGACTGTTAGAGCAGAGCTAAATGCTTATCATCCATTGAAGAAGTAATTTTTAGAAAGCAGAAGAGGTTGGTGTCTCTTGAGTGAGAGATTGGTGTCTTTTGCTAAGTTGCTGCTTAGTTGTGGGGATTGGTGTCTCCAATAGGTTGGTGCTTGCAAATTCTATAAGTGGGGATTGGTGTCTCCAACGGATTGGTGCCTACAAATATTGTAAGATTTTTTTATTGTTTTTTTTCGTGAGGCTGGATTTGGATAGTAGATCCAAGCAATCCTTCACCATGGTTTTCTCTTGAAAGGGTTTGCATTTAAATTTGTGTTCTTTCTTGTGTGGATGTTGTTTGCTTATTGCTATCACTGTTATTGCTGTTATGGTTTTTAATTTTTTGAATTAATTGAAAAGATTATGTTATACCAATTCACCCCCCCAGTATAAGTATGTGCTCTTCAATTGCTATTAGAGTAGGTTTCTTTAGGAACGGTCTAATTGCTGGAAGGTAGATCTCTGGAGCACACATGGCATGTCAAGAAGGATTCTCCTCTGCTAGAGCTCCATTGTTTGATGGATCAAATTATGCTTTATGGAGTATGAGGATGCAAACTTACTCGATGACTTTAGGGTTTGACATTTGGCAATCTGTTGTGACTGGTTATCAAGTTCCAACAACCCCTCCAATAGATCCAGCTGTATAGAATGCTAGTGAAAACAATGCAAAAGCCATGAATGCTATCTTGTGTGCTTGGCTGAATTTGAGTTTGTTAAGGTGATGTAGTGTAACTTTGCAAAAGAGAAATGGGATGAACTTCAAAACATATATGAAGGTGATGGCAAGGTTAAGAAAGCTAAGTTTTAGACTAATAGAAGACAGTATGAAAGCTGAAGAAAATGTTGCCTACTATCTCCTTCGTGTGGATGTAGTTGTCAACTCTATCAAAGGGCTTGCTGAAAAAGTTGGTGGACCAGTGATTGTGCTAAAGGTGCTAATATCTCCCTCTCATAGGTTTGATGCAAAATTTTCTGCCATTGAACAGATGGAGGATCTGAATACATTAACCATGGATGAATTGCATGGGATCCTCACTTCTTATGAGATGAAGATTGAAAATGAGAAGCCACTCAAGCAAGAAGCCGCATTCAAAGCCTCTAAGAAAGTGAAGAATGAAGAATTTGAAACAAGCAATGGATTAGATGCAAAGGAAGCTCACTTTGTGACAAAGCTGAAGAAAGGATTAGACAAGTAGTGTTGATTTTAACACTTTCAGATTAATGTAAACTCAGAAAATCAGAATTTAATTACTAACTAAATTGATTAAATGAATAGTTTATAGTTTTCCAGATTTAAGCATAACCAAGAAAAGAACAAAATAAGTACAAGACACAATTACCTTGGGAAAACCTCCTAGGAGGAAAAACCCAGCCAGAAAAGATCCTCAGATCTGATTATGGATTGAATTCATATGAAAGTTACAACACTTATCTCATGTACTTGAGGGTGATTGCACTCAAGACTGCACTTTCACAAGCATCAAATTGTTACACCTTGACAGTAATCAGGTCCAAACCCTAGGTCTGCAATCTTTGTATCAGAAGTCTGCTCTTTGATGGACAGCAACCTTATTCCTTAATTCGCTCTCTTCATTGATGAGTTTCGCACCTTATCTAGCAGATGTAGTTCGCTGATATGACAGAGGTAATTTGCTTTTAACTGCAGATGTAATTTTGCTCCTTATAAATTCGCATTGGCAGGCACATGTATTTCGCATGAAAAATGAAAACTGAATGTGTATAATTGAGGTGAGAAGTATCTTTATTTATATGATGCATTGTCCATGTATGTCGGCTTACACTTTAATTTATATTATTTTCCCTTTAATCCGAAATGCATTGTATATAGGGTTGGACCTTTGCATGTGGCGTGGAGTAGCGTGGGGTTCTTTAAGATGTGCCGAGAGGTATAGGGCCCAGCTCTACACGCTAAAGGAGGGACCAGACTCTTAGGCGGATTCCAATGTTGCCTAAGGCAATTGGAATCCGCCATCCCTAATTACAAACAACAAGTAGAAAAGCAAGTTACCATTCAAATGCTTTAATTGTGGTAAAATAGGGCATTTTTCTGCCAAGTGTCCATATGGAGAAAAGGATGATAATCATAATGATGAAGATCATAACGAGAAGAAAGGAAGCGAATGTCATGAATTCAGAAAGGAAAAGAACTTCCACAAACACAAGAAAAGCCTCTATTCAAAATGGGACAACTTATCATCTAAAGAGAGTAATGATAGTGTTTCAGAGAGCAACATAGAAGAAATTTTGTTTATGGCAATAGAGACAAGTGTTGATGTCATGAAAGATGAAGACAACTAGGTGAAAGATCTAGAAGATGAAGAAGACAGTGAAACTGAAGGAGAAGTGGATTTTGAAGAAGAACTCATTTGTGCCCTAAGTGAAATCAAGAAGCTTACGAAAAAGATTTTGAAACGAGAATTGCAGCTGTAGAAGTATTAAGAAGAGGACGATGATTCAAGAATAATAATGTCAGAAAGTCTTGAAGAATCAGAAAAGATTATCATCAGCTTGAAGACTCAATTAGAAGAGGCAAAGAATACAAAAGAGGTGGTAAGAATTTAGCTGAAGACAAAGGAAGAAGATTATCAGAAGTTAGAGTCTGAAATTGTTATCTTGAGGATTGAATTGGAGAAAGCTAATGCTAAGTTGAATAGAAGTTTGAGGTTTGAGATGAGTACTGAGATCGTAGATGACATTCTTGACTCTCAAAGGTCATCATCTATTAAGACTGGTCTTGGTTATAAAGGGGGTACGTCAGAAAATCAGAATCCAAAAGTTACAAAACCCTCAAAGAAGACAAATGTAGAAAAGCCTAAAAGCTATACAAATGCACTCAAAGGAAAGCAACAAAAAGAACATGATATTTCTCAAAAAACTTATAAGAACAAGGGTTTTAGAAGATTATTTCCTCCAAGGCAGCCCCTTATGATCAGGTTTCAATACTCTTTCTCTAGTTATTTCTTATTTTATGATCAATTTGGTCATAAGGCAATAAAGTGTAGGGCAAATGCAAAAAACAATTATATGTTGAACAAGAATGGAAATTTTGTAGGATTCCTAAAGAGAAACTACAATTCATTTGCTTCTTTGTTGGATTACAATGTCATATGCTATAATTGCAACAAATTTGGTCATATAGCAAGATTTTTATTTTTATTTTTATATTAAATATAGTAGAGTCAAAACAAGAGCAGAAGCTGCCAAAATACAGAGTAACCGAGGTGAAAGTAGCAAGTATCACGATGGGGTTTCAACCCCAATGAGTATCATATCAAAATTACAATACAAAAATGGTGTAATTACTAAGCAGATATAGAAAACTAAAGCATAACTTAATCAAAGAGCAGACTGAAGTTTTCATTTTCAACCCAAGCAACCCAGCCTTGCTGGCCTTCTATCCAAATTTGTCTCATCCTAGCAAAATCTGGTAGAGGGACGGCTTCTGGCATGTCTTCTGCTGTACCTGGGGCTGCGACCGCTACTGGTGTTGCTGCTACAGCAACTGAAGGTTTCCTTTTAATCTCCAATTCTGCCATGAAATTGGCAAGTCCTGTCTCAAAGGCATTTCTTTCTTCTGTAGATCTCTGCTAAGTATATCCATGAGAAATCTCACTTGAATACATTCTAACCTGTCCATCCCCGAGCAGCTATTCAAACTTCTTCTTGGAGATCTTCATAACCATTGTAACCTGCCAAGAGACATTATAGAATATGAGTCTCTTGAGAGACTCAGTAAGGATTCTTTCAATGCCATTAAAAAAATCGTTATTTCTAGATTTCCAAAGTGACCACAATATAGCAGAAGAGAGCACAGACCAAAAGACACTGATACTTTTTGACAATCCAGATACATCCAATAACACATTCCCAATTAGTGATATTTGCATTAACAGAAATACCAAACATATTCCAAATTTCCTTAGCAAATAAGCATTCAAAGAAAATATGATTCATAGTCTCTGGAACTCTACAACAAGAGCAAATAGTAGTACCACCATCTGAAAAATAAATAGGCAATATGTGCAGAAGAAGACACCAAGTAAAGTATTTCTGTTTAGGTTTAACAGGTTTGGCCCAAAGACGACTGAGGAGCTTGCTCCACTTAGAGATTTCCAGGTTCACATTATAAGATTTATTTGTGGTTCAAAATATCATCCCTGTCAACCAGCTGGGTGTAAATATCACTGGCTTTCCTTTTGTGAAGAGGAGTGCCATTGTGCCATTTAAACTGATTGAACTTGTCCTCATTAGAACATTCTCTAGGGAGGGATAGAGTAGAGCATGCTTCTCTCAGCATGGTGTAGGTTCTCCATTGAGAGGAAGGAATGACAAATTTATTGCAGAGATCTAGCCAAGAGATAAGATGACCATTTTTTAGGATGTCATTGAAGTATCTAATACCTTTAGAGGCCCAGCTCTTAGCTGAACATCCCTGAGTGAGAGCAAGTGTTTTACCCTTATTGTAAAGATTCCACCAAATTGATCGGCCACCATAGACCAAGAAGTCTTCATTAATGATGCCATTGTTAGTAATGAGGTATCTCACTCCTTTCCAGGCCCTCCAGATGGCTTTGAAAACTATCGACCCTGCTGGTTTGACTGCAAAGTGTACTGCAACCAGATCCTCCAGGGGCAAAAATGTCCATGTCCTACCTTGCTTAGGCACTGAGTGGACAATATTATTTCTAATCAATACCTTCCATGGTTCCTTGTCCTCGAAAGCTTTGAAGATCCATTTAGAAGCTAGAGCCATTCCTTGAAGCCGCAGATCTTTCAAACCTACCCCCCCTTTGGATTTGCTCATAGTGCACCAATCCCATTTACAATATGAACCTTCTTTTTTACCCTTGCCATCTGACCAAAGAAATTGTCTAATTTGCTTCTGAATATGGCTCCATTGATAATTGTTGAAAAGCCAAGTAGATGCATAGTATATGTTATAGGAAGAAGGATTTTCTGACAAACCTGCACCCTACTTGCCAGAGAGAGGAAATGTTTGTTCCATTTACTTATTTTGCAGTCAATTTTCTCTCTAATCCAAAGCCACATAGCTTTGAGATTGGGATTGACTGAGAAAGGCATCCCCAAATATTTGACTTGATGGTCTGGACCCCCCCATGGGATAGAATATTTGCCAAACCACATGGGGGGGTTGGATATCCCAATCAAGCATAACTTACTTGGTTAGAGAAATCTTGCTCCTTGGTGCTCCACAAAATATATGCAATTTTTTCATCAGGGATGCAAAGTTGAGTTCAGAAAGATAAAAAATGATAGCTGTGTCATCTGTAAACTGTACATTGGACAACTCCTCACTGTCCAATAGGGATAAGCCCTTCACCCTGGGAGATAACTTGCCGTCTCTCAATAGATAGTGCATTGCATCAACAACAATAATAAAAAAGGTAGGGGCTAAAGGACATCCTTGTCGGATAGATCTGGAGAGCCCAAACCTTTCAGATCTGAGCCCATTTACATCAACACATGCACTAGCATCAGTCAATAGTGTTCTAACCATGTTGCAAAAACTTTTTGGGAAACCCAACCCTTCCAACATCATGAAGACAAAGTTCCATTCAATTCTGTCATAGGCCTTTTTGAAGTCAAGTAGGAGCATAGTAGTGGGCTGCCCTGAGTCTTTAGCCCAATTCATGGCCTCCTAGCAAGTAACTAAGTTCTCCAAAACGTATCTCCCCTTGACAAACCTAGTTTGGGTATGGTTTACAATTTTGGGAAGAATATCTTCTAATCTTTTAGCAAGTACTTTAGCTAAGATTTTATAAGATACATTCAAGAGAGTGATGGGTATCCAATTCTTGAGTAGGGATCTATCCCCTTCCTTAGGAAGGAGTTTGATAAGACCAATATTTATCTCCTTGCCCAATGAGCCAGAGGAAATGGCCTCCTTATAAACTTTCAGTAGAGAATCACCGATCCATTCAGAATTGATCTTGTAGAATTCAGCTGTAAGACCATCCGGTCCGAGGGTATTTGTAATGTCCCCTACTAGGGTTTGGTCTATTTAACCTATAATTAATCTATTTCAATGCACTTATGACTTAAACAACTTGATTAAGAGCCAAGTCTATTCTATCTTTCTTTAGTCTATCAAGTACTTGCTAATTTACCATACTAGATAATTAATCTTATTCTGATTCTTTTATATATCATTTGCATATTCATTAAATACTAGATACATGAATTATTATATTCTGATTCATTTATATATCATTTGCATATTTATTAAATACTAGATACATGAATTATTATGTATTACTGCACAGCAGTTTCTAAAAGATATTATATTAATATCTATTATTATATTAATATTTATATTTATATTAATATTTATATTTATAACCCTTATATTATTCCTTATTCTAATTTGAGTATATATATATATATATAGTGTAATATTACCAATTGTTTATGTATCAGCTAAATCCTTTTATATAATTTACTAATATTAATTATGTATCAGCTAAATCCTTTTATATAATTTACTAATATTATTACAACTTAAAACAATCCTAGTTAGTAATTTGTTTACTGGCTGGTAACGGCAGACAGATCTGACACATGTCAGATCTGGTCTGCCACTGTATACAAATTTAAGAATGGCTGCCATACATATTGCAGTCTATATTAGTATTACTATTAAGTTTTGCATTAAAACATTATCGGGCTTCATATATAAAGCATGCATATTAAGCACAGCACCAAGAACAAAGATGTTTACTACCTATCAATGAATATGGATCTGCATATGATCATAATCTCTTATTCTTCGATCTCCCCCCCTCTCTTCCATGGTTGAAAATACCTTCTTATATCTTGATAGTGAATATGAGGTGTTGCGTCTCCAAAAGATACGACTAGTGCCTATTTATTAATGCTTAGTCTTGTATGCTAATCGCACCTTCCCATATTATAATTGATAACTAATTAAGTGATAGTCCTTCAGTATTAAGCATCTTCATATTAGGGATGTGTCATCGACTGGTAGTAGCTGATGTGCTTAACAGTATCGTGGCCTGAGTTATTCCAATAACTAGTTTCTACCTCCCGGTCATTGTCGTATATGGTATGGTCGATTATATTGTTTAGTCACTGCTTTGGTCAGTGCTGCACTCTTAATGTCCTGTCTTCTCCTGGATGGTAGACACGGACTGGTATTGTGTAACTTATTAACAAGTGAATCGCACATCTTATTTCCATTAACCATTTATTAGTTTGTAAAATCTCTTTAATAAATCGGGTTTTATTTGCATTTTGCCGATTTCTTAATAAATTGGTTTATTTCAATCTATGAGTGTATAATATATTAGTGATTAGATAATATATCATAAATATATTAATAATTGATAATAATTATTCTTACCTAATTAATTAATATAAAATTATTAATTAAATAATAAAGAATTTATTATTTTATTAATTATTTAAGTATATAAATTGTGTTTACAATTTTAAATTATGTTTATAATTTATAATATATAAATTATGTTTATAATATAATATTATTTTATTTTTCTTTGAATATCTCAAAAATGTTATTAATAATAAATATTAATATGTATTAAAATAATAATATTTAATAAATAAATAAATAAATTTCAAATAATCATTCATTGTTAATTATTATATTGATAATAATAATTGTTGCTTCATTTAGGATATATAACGATCAAGGAGGGGACATGACAGTATTGTCATCGCTAAGAGAGGAGATGGCAATCTGAATTTCATCCACTGAAATTTCTTTGTCTAGCTTGTTACTATCCTCACTCATCCTGTTGGGAACGATGGACCTTTTATTGGCCCTATGAATCTCTTGCTAGGGGTCAATGTCTTCTGAGCAGAAAATGGAGGAATAAAACTGCTTGAATGCATTAAGGATGCCATTGGAGTCCAAAATGGAGTGGCCTTCTACCCAAATATCTCCAATTTTCTCTTTAGCTTCTTTACTCTTGAGTAGTTGGAAGAAGTATCTAGAGCCTTTATCCCCTTGCTCCACCCAATTAATCCTGGCCCTAGTTCTGAGACCTTGAATCTTGGTTTGTTGCAGCCTTCTAAGGGCGTCTCTGGACCGCCATACAGTTTCAACAAGCGCTGCATTACTAGGGTTGCTTTGGCATTGGCCTTCTGTTGTTGCAAGTGAATCATGCAGCTCAGATTCTAAGCTCTTGGAGTCTTTGGCTTTTTTCCTTCCAACAGTTTGAAAAAGTTTTTCCAACTACTAACGTTTTGGTTCCACTTATCTATCTCAGATCCGAGAGAAGTGTTATGCTCATTAAACATTCTTATCAATATCATTGCCTGATTGACATCATCATTTAGGAGTAAATTAGAGTTTAGGATAAACATATCTCTTTTGCAATCTGCCTCTCTTGCAAAATTTCCTAGAGAAACCACAGTTTGGATAGGGTGATGGTTTGAGGAGGAGTATGGCACCACCCTAACACCAAGACCTGAGTCATTCCTAATGAATTGAAAAACCTCTTTATTGGCATAAAATCTGTCGAGTCTGGAATATATTCTCTTGCATCCTTTCTGGTAGTTACACCATGAGAACCAAATATCCTTGCATTCGCTCTTCATATCTGCCATGGGGTCAAAGAGCTTCAACTTGTTGGTAAATCTATTCCAATAGAATTTTTCATTACCTTTCCATTCAAATTTGCTGCCTCCTAGTTTATCAGAGGGTCTTTCTATCATATTGAAGTCTCCACCAAACAACCAAGGAACCTCTTCCATTTGAGAAGCCCATCTCCATACTTCAACCCCCTCTCCGACATCATTAGAAGCATAAATTGAGCCGATTCCAAATTCGACCTCCTTAACCTTAAGAATCAACCACACCAACCTGTTACAAGGAGAGCATCCCCATCTCACAATAGCATTCTTCCACTTGTGATTGATCAGAATGGCTGCTCCTCCCTTACCCTTTTGATGCTTAGTGGTGAAGTACTCTGCATCCGTCCAGATACACTTTAAATTGATGTCAAGAGAGAATTGCACAACTTTAATCTCTTGGAGCAATAAAATATCAGTGTTCTTATAGAGTTTGAGAAATCTCTTAACCACATTTCCTGTCAGGGGATTCCAACCCCCTAACATTCCAAGAAACATAGTTTAACTTCATCATCAAGGATTAAGAAGAGGTATCCATGGGTGTCCTAAAGGTTTTATAGCACTTAGGCAACTGCTTAGGATCTCCTTTCTTGCTAGGCAAGGAGGCAATGGAGTTGTTTGGCCTGCCCCTCGTTCTTTTAAATTTAAACATTTGCTCAACTCCTAAATCCTGGGAGACAACCTTCTTTTTGTTGTCTTTCTTTTTTTTTAACCTTTTTATTATGGGCTTTTTGGATGCCATAGGCTTTCATTGCTTCAGCTAACAACTCTTGGTTGGGATCTTTGTTGTAAGGGACAATTACCCAAGAGAACCACTTGTCATCATCAGGCTTAATGTTATCCATATCCTTCTCTAGAGAGCCATTGCAGTTAGCTGCTTCCATATAGCCTCCCAAATCCACCCCAACACCTTGGGTAACAATTCCCCTATGACCAATCAAATTTTGCCCATCAAGGGTACTAGTGAGGGGGCAAGCCTTTGTATCCCCAAGACTTAGATCAAAACTAGATTTAGGTCCTGAGATGGAGTTAGAGATTTTCTGAGAATTACCATTGCTGTCAGATATGTCATTCCCCTCACTAGCATCCTTGCACTGTTCAACAGTAGGTCTAGGGGAAGGGTTATCAAGGGTGCTGTCCATAGGTTTGGCAAGGATAACTACAAGATCAAAATTATTAATTTGGTCTTCTATTCTTTTCCTAGTATCCATCATTTTTAAAAAGTTTTCCATCACAATTTGCTAAGCATCCAATCTTTTGGATATAGGAAGAGATTCCCGAGATTCTTTGAAATTCTTGATTTCACCAATGTCATATGGAGGGGGATGGGGTGGGGTTTTGACAGTTGCCTTGATCGCAACATGAAGAGCATCCAATTTGGAAAGGGTGTTATCTTTACATATTGTGGAAGAGAGCCCAGGATCGACTTTATTAGCCATGTCCTTTTCAGAAGGGGAGTCATCTTTCCCTTGAGAACCAGAGGGAGGGAAAGAATCTGGGGTTTTCATAGGCTGACCTGAGTCATGAGCATTGTCCACCTTCTCACCCTGATTAGGGTTGTTCTGCTTAGACAAAGGAGGGTTTTTTTTTTTCATTTGATGGCAAATTACTAGAGTTTTTCAAAAGTGGGCAGTTCTTTCTGATGTGTCCCTCTTTTTTACACAGAAAGCATGCATTAATACCATTGAGGTATTCAATCGGGCAAACAAATGCCTCTTCTTCCAACTCAAATTGAAGTTCGCTTGGTATGTCAACTCCAGGTTTAATTGAAATGAACTAGCATTCTTGTGAGGGAGGAGAGTTGAAGAGTTATCCATCCTAATCACATTACCGATGGTAGCAAGGGCCTTAGGGAGCCAATTCCACAGAATGAGAGGAACATTTTTCATTGCGACCCATCTAGGGCACGAAAGGGCAAGAATCTCATCATGATTAGCCTTGGGAGTCCACCCAATGGCTCTAAAGCATCTATTGCCAATAGACCAAAATTCCTTATCAATAACTTCCTTCTGACTCTTTGGATCTTTAAAGAAAATAATATACAACCCTTTCTGAACCATACGACAGAAACTGAAATGAAACCCTAGTTTGTTAATCCAAACTTTATGTAACCATTTAAAGTATTCATTTGGGAATTAGGCGTAACAGTCAAAACGACATTGGAAGAAGCCTTACCTCTTCGTCGGTCTCCCGCTTGCTCTCCATTTGCAGCCGACTGCACCGCTAGGAAATGAGCACTTTCAGATTCAGGAGAGCCGACGAGCGCTTGTAAAAAACTATTAGCATTTCCTTCCATTGTCTTCGAAGAGGAACCAGCCGCATCATTATTAATTGCATCTCCCATACACCACACTCTCACGCTTGATGGGGAAGAGAATTAATTGCGAGAGTACAGGTCAGCAAGGGCCGACTTCGCCCAGGCTTCGGCTTGTGCGAAGTCGGCCAAGGTTGCAGAGCGAAAATCCTAGTCCAAGATCACAATTATTTCCATATAGCAAGATTTCGTAGAAGTGGTTTTGTGGAATCTCCTGAGTATGATAGTAGAGTGGATATCCCTGCTTTACAAAAGAAAGAACTTGCAAAAGTCTGGAAAGGTAGGAGGAAGAAAATCATAAAACAATGAAGTCTATGCTTGTTCAAGCTGCACTTCATGAAGGAGACCATTGGTACATTGATAGTGGATGTTCAAGCCACATGACAGGGCATAAGAACAAGTTTCTTTGCTTAAAAAAGGTAGATGGTGGCACTTTGAAATTTGGTGGTAATGCTACTAGGATAATTGGTAAAGGTACTATAAGCCTTAGGCGATAATGGTAAGACAAAAACATAAAATGTTTTGTATGTTGAAGGATTGAAGTACGTTTTCTTAGTGTTAGTCAAATGTGTGATCAGGGATTTAACCTCACATTTCATGCTCAAGGATGTGAGATTAGGAAAGCAAGTATAGGAAAACTGTTGTAGAGGCAAGTAGAATGACAAATAACTTGTGCAATCTTAGTGAAATCAAAGGAGAAAACTGCCTTATGGAACATATAGACGAAAGCTGGTTATGGCATAGAAACACTGCAAGCAATGTCAGCTTGGAAAACAAACTAGAGCAAAGCTTCAAGACAAAGGAGTATTCAACAACACGACCACTGGAACTTGTTCATAGAGACCTTTGCGGGCCTACAAGAACAAAGATTCTACAAGGTGAAAGGTATATTATGCTGCTTATTGATAATTACTCTAGAATAACATGGATTACTTTCTTGAAAGAAAAATTTGAGGCATTTGAGAAATTTAAAGTTTTTTAAACTTTTTGTTGAGAATGAATCTAGTTCAAAGATTAAGTGCTTGAGATTAGATAGACGAGATGAGTTTACCTCTAATTAGTTTTAAAAAACCTTGTGAGTATCATGGTATAAAGAGACATTACTTAGTTGCAAGGATGCCACAGTAGAATGGAGTTGTAGAAAGGAAAAATAGGATTGTGGCCAAAACTATGTTAAATGAGTCAAAGCTATCAAACATGTTTCAAAGAGAAGCTGTTCGCATAGTAGTATACATTTTGAATAGAGGATAGGTTAGAGTAAACAACAAAAAAACACCTTATGAATTTTGGAAGGGTAGGTCTACAATTGTCAAATACTTCAAAATGTTTGGAAGTAAGTGCTACATAAGATGAGATGATGAGGATTTGTGCAAATTTGATTCCAGATTTGATGAAGGTATCATCCTTGCCATTCCTCAAGAAGCAAGGCCTATAGATGTTACAATAGATTGCAGAAGATAGTTGAGAGTGCAAATGTGAAAATGGATAAGTAGGAGAAATCACAGAAGGATAATCACTTAGAGGAATCAAACTCTACAAAAGAAGTAGAGTGAAAATATACAAAGAGATCATCTAGATTTGTTCAAAAGTATTAGTCAGAAAATATAATTCTTGGCGAAATAATACTGGGATAGAGACTAGAAGAAGAGTAGCAAGTGCACTAGAACATGCAAATTTCTCCTTGCTATCTAAAATAGAGCCTAAGGACTTTGTAGAAGCTAGAGAAGACAAGCATTGGATTGATGCTATGAGCTGAACCAAATTGAAAAGAATGAGACATGGGAACTTGTTCCAAGATCAAAGGATAAGAATGTGACTGGTATTATGTGGGTATTCAGGAACAAGCTGAATGAAGGTCATTTGAGAAGAAATAAAGAAAGATTAGTTTGTAAAGGTTATGCTCAAGCTGAAGGTATTGATTTTGAAGAAACTTTTGCTCCTATTGCAAGATTAGAAGCCATTAGAATGTTTCTTGACATTTTCTTATTTCAAGAATTTTAAAGTTTATTAAATGGATGCATCTCTAAATGGCAACTTAAAAGAAGAAGTTTACATTCAACAAGTTGAAGGGTTTCTATTATCAAAAACTAAGGATTATGTGTGTAGATTGAAGATAGCACTTTATGGGCTAAAGCAAGCCCCTAGGGCTTGGTATCCCTAGGGCTTGGTATTCAAGATTAGAACAATATTTACAGCAACAAAGTTTCAAAAGAAGAATTGCTGCTAGTAATATGTACATCAAGAATGAAGGTGAAAATCAATTGATTGTTGTGGTATATGTTGATAACATCATTTTTGGAGGCATCAATGACAAAATGTGCAAAGGGTTTGTAGAGAACATGCAGGAGTTTGAGATGTCCATGCTTGGTGAGTTGGCATTCTTTCTTGGTTTACAAATTTCTCAATCTAACAAAGGCACATTCATTTCAAAACCAAGTATATCAAGGAGATGTTGAAAAAGTTTAGTGATTACAACTACCTTCACACATCTACACATGGATATCACATGATGGATCACACCCACACGCATATGCTATTATTTCAAACGATAATAATTTACTACAGGCTTCCTGTCACGAGAGTGTTAGGAACTTGAACAGTAAATAATTGAATTCTATAATAGAACATTCCATTATTAACTCCTATGTTAAAACACCTTACGAATATGCAGAAACTTTGTCTTTTAAAATTAACTTTAAAATGCAACAATAACAAGATTACATTCAAATTAATTCTGCAAATTAACAATTACAACCATGGCCTTCCATTTTGGCCTCCCACAATTCACGTTCCTCTCACACAACCGCTCACTTAATACCCTTGCCTTCACAATTACCAATCGATTCTTCCTTTGTTTTGCCGTCACACTCCTTTCTTTGCTGCATTCTATTGTCCCTTACTTCGTCAATCTACCCTATGCTTCGCAGCCTTACATACGTCTATTTCCCATGCATGGCTATTCCTAGCTTTCCTTGTGCGCTCTTACCTCTCTATTCTCCCTTCATGCGTGACCATTGCTTTTGTCTGCAACCCCACATTTTTTTATCTGTTCCTTTATTTGCAATTCCAAGGTGGTTTTGATCTTCTAGCTACAGCTCTACTAATCGGCCTACCTAGCCTCTTTTGTTATTCTCATTGGTCACCACCCTTTTCAGCACCTACTGACGACCTCCTTTTATTCTCCCTCGGCCTTTCATTTTCACCCTTCCTTTTCTGATCATTTCCCAACTGATCATAACTGATTCTTTTAACCTGTTCTATTTTTCTCCAAAATTGCTCATTAATATTTAATCGTTCATCTCCTCCTGTCACTTTTTGCCCATGTGGCGGCAAGAACTCCAAGCTTCTTACTCAGCAAATCAAAATTGCAAACAAAATATAAAACCAAACAAAATAGGCAATAAAAACAAAATGTTGACCGATGCTCCTGCATCAGGATCCCCAGGAGACTAAAGAAAGCATGTGCTCTTGCACATGTGGACATTAAACCAAAATTGTTCCACTGTGTTCTTTTCTTTCACTTCTTCCACATTTTTTCTGGAATAACTGCCATGTTTCCTTGACAGAAGTCATATTCACTGTGTACTATTCCCCTCCAAACTCTCCTTACCTCTTCATCTACACAAAATTCAGTATAAACAATATTGAAGAGCTTCATGTCTTTGAACTCATTCACGTTTTCCATTTGTCTCTCAACTTCAACAAAATCATTCACAATTTGATATACTGCTGCATTTACCATTTCATTTTTCCATTCTACAATTTCACCTATTATTGGTTGCAACCACGCTTCTCTGCTAGTCATCTTCTTCAACAACAAATTGTTTACATCTTTACCATTCACATCATAACTCACAACCTCTTCACTGAAATCCTCACATATCACTTCATACCCTTTCCCATTCAACACAACAAATGAATTCCAACAATGTCCTTATGTAGGACCAAGTGATTTACCTCTACAATAGGTTGTTGTCCCGATTTTCCTTCATTCTAGTCTTCACATCTTGCCAACTCTTCTGAATTGTAGGCTTCCGTCCCTCCTTCTGGCTACATCTTCTAAGGCATTATGATACTCTAGGGTACTTTCAAGGTCTTCTTTATTATGCTAGAATAGTCAACATCATCCTCATCTTTATTTTCAAAATCTTTACAATGACCCTCTGCTGCAAACTGTTGCTTTGTATCTTCCTGACATACAACTGTAACTCGCCTCCTCTCTTTCTCATCTTCATGTCTGTTTACGGGTGTTCTTCTTGCCCCTTCTCTTTCTAACTTCACGGTTTTGTTCTTGACCTTCCTCCCAAGATTTCTTATACCGGCATGCACATACTCAAACACCATATTAGCAAATAAAACAAGAGACCCCAAAGTCTATGAGTGCCTCCTTTATGGACACCCTCCTCTCGTCTTTACTTCATCCTTTGAGTGCTTCTTTTTGCACTTCTTTTCTCCATTCTTTATTCTTTTTCTTCAAGTCCTCTACAATGAGAACTTCCTTCACCTCTTCTAGTGCACGTTGCGCACTTGGCAACTTCCTGCTATCCAAACCCCTTAGGTTTTTTCTCATACTTTCATCTTTTACTCTTAAGGCAACCATCCTTTGCCTTCTTTTCTTGACAATCTTCGTGATAGGCCACTCCACCTTCTTCTTCATTGGTCAACACCAAGCATATTCCTGGCTCCTCTCCTCAAGCCATTGCTGTACTGTGATCTTACACCTCTCAAAATCTCTTCTCAACTCTGTCATCTCTCTTTCAAACTCTGTGTGTTGCTTGCTTTTATGAACTCTCATCTTGTCCTCCTTTTTGAGACTTCCTTCTTTATTGTGCTGCTTCATCTTTCTATCTTCTCTTCTTGTCTCTTCTTTTCCTTTTGCCCAATCTATTGGTACCCAGGTTCTTTTTATTAACCTGCCAATTTGCAGCACACATATCTTTGTAGAAATTTGTGAACATGACTAACTTCTTTACCCAAACCTTTGGGACTTTTGACTTCTTCCCAGACCTTTTAGACATTGATAACACTTGATGACAACTACCTTCACACAACTACACACGGATATTACGTGATGGTTCACACCCACGCACATATGCTATGATTTCAAACTATAACAATTTTCTACAGGCTTCCTGTCACGATAGTGTCAAGAACTTGAGCAGTAAATGACTGAATTCTGTAATAGAACATTCCATTATTAATTCCCACGTCAGAACACCTTACGAATATGTAGACTCTCCGTCTTTTAAAATTAACTTTAAAATGCAACACTAACAAGATTACATTCAAATTAAATCTGAAAATTAACAATTACAACCATGACCTCCATTTGGCCTCCCACAACTCACGTTACTCTCACACAACCGCTCACTTAATACCTTTGCCTTCACAATTACTAGTCGATTCTTCCTTTGTTTTGCTGTCACACTCCTTTCTTTGCCAGTGTTCATTCTGTTGTCCCTTACTCTGTGGTTCGCAGCCTCACATATGTCTATTCCCCACGCATGGCTATTCCTAGCTTTCCCTATGCGCTCTTACCTCTCTATTCTCCCTTCTTGTGTGACCACTGCTTCTGTTTGCAGCCCCACACTCATTCTTTTATCCATTCCTTTATTTGCAATTCCAAGGTGCTTTCAATCTTCTAGCTATGTCTCTACTTATCGGCTTGGCTGGCCTCTTTTGTTATTCTCATCGGCCACCACCCTTTTAGCACTTGCTGACAACCTCCTTTTATTCTCCCCTTTGCCTTTCGTTTTCACCCTTCCTTTTCTGATTGTTTCCTAACCGATCATAACTGATTCTAACCGATCATAACTGATTCTTTTAACCCATTCTATTTTCCTCCAAAGTTGCTCATTAATATTTAATCGTTCATCTCCTCCTGCCAAAGGCAACTATATTGATTTACCCAACTTTTTGCCCATGTGGTGGTGGGAACTCCAAGCTTCTTACTCAGCAAACCAAAATTGGGAACAAAACATAAAATCAAACAAAATAGGCATTAAAAACAAAATGTTGACCAATGCTCTTGCATCATTTAGACTAGAGGATTGCAAACCAATGAGCACATCCATGGTCATAGGTTGCAAGTTGAGCAAAGATGATGAATCTTTTGAAGCAAATATCTATAGATCAATGACTGGCAGCCTACTATATGAAACAACATCAAGACCAGAGATCATGTAAGTAGTAGGAATGGTAGCATAGTTGCAGTGAGCACCAAAACAAATTGATGTGCAAGCAGTCAAAAGAATATTCAGATATCTAAAAGGCAATATAGATGTTGGTTTGTGGTATCCCAAAGGTGAAAATTTTACTTAACAACATATACAGATGTAGATTGGGTGGGTAGTGTTGATGATAGGAAAAGTACAAATGGAGGAGCATTTTTTCTTGGAAATAATCTTGTGTCTTGGCTAAGTAAGAAAGAAAATAGATATTTCAAAGAATCCTTTTAAAAACTCAAGGACAAAGCATATTCCTATCAAGTATCATTTCTTGAGCGAGCAACTTGCAAAACAATAGGTCATGTTAGATTACGTTGCCACAAAAGATCAAATTGTAGATATATTTGCCCCCTTCCCAAAGAAACTTATGAGTATCTCAGGTAGAAGTTGAGAGTGGTATCTTCTTGTCACTAAGTGCTCAAGGAGAAGCACGGTTTCAGGGGGAGCTAATCACTGTGTTATTTTTTTATATTTAAAGAGTTACAATAAGGGGGGGAGTACAAGAAGAGGAAGAATAATGGAGTGGAAGAATTACTAAAAAGGGGGAGAGTTAGAGAGAATGGGAGCGTTACAGGAGGTGAGAATGATGCTTTTGATTTCAAAAATGAAAGTTGCAATAAGAGGAAGGTGAACATAAAAAGGAAGAGTTGTGCAACATTGGACATCCTTTTGCCATTGATATCAAAGATGGAGAGATACACTTAAGGGGAGAGCTACAGAAAGGAGAGTGATAGAAACGGGGAGCATTGCAAATAGTGGTTGCTATCAATGAAAAAGACGGAGATTGTTGGAAATGTTTTCATTGATGACAAAGGTTGATGTTGGCTGTGTTTGTTGGATATGTTGTCATTGATGTTGAAGAATGCTGATGTATTGATATGTTGATGTCAAAGGTTTTTTTGATTAAGCAAGAATGAGATTGTTGAAATTATGGTCATAGACGTCAAACTGGAAGAGTGAATTGGGTTTCAACTTGTTGTGACCTATTTCACACATCGCCCCATTGCAAATGGTGACCCTCTTTTTTTTGCTTTTTAGGGTTTTTGCTTTGGCTTAATGTTATCCCTAATCACCAATCTTTTTGCAAATGAGGAATTATAGTTTTTGAGAATTCATCCCAATCCAAGTTGAGAAATCATGCTCAAAAGCATGTATGAATGTTGTTAAAGTGTTTAGAAGGTCTGAAGGACGAGGATCACAATTGCTTTGGGTCATTTCTGACAACTTTCTATTTTTAGAAATTTCTGCTCTTTCTGCCATTTTGAAATTAGAATCTGGGTTTTGTTTCTTAGATCATTTCATCTCTGCCCATGTTGTCAGAATTTGAAAATCTTTTCTCTAGGTATAAAAAGTAGGGCTTCAAAATATTTGCTTTTTTATGAGATTAGGGTTTTGTTCGTTAGGTCATATCAGTCTTGCCCATGTCTTCAGATTATAATTTTTTTGCTTCTAAGTATAAAAAGCAAGGGTTTGTTTTTTTTGCTTTTTTCCGAGATTAGGGTTTTGGTCTTCATGCCAAATTATTACTAGCCATGTTCTCAAATTTTGAAAATTATGTCTTTAAGGGCAAAAAGCAGAGTGGAAACACTAATTAGGGTTTTGTTCCAGATGAACCAGCATGCTATCAACATGGCATGGACACTGTTGATTAAGTATAGAGGAAGAGTTTGGGTATGGCACATTGAAATTTTTGCCTAAGTTGGAGAAGTAAAAATGGCAGATGCTTAGACAAGCTCGTCAAGGCTCAAAGTCAGACAAATGGAATGGCAGATGATCAGTCAAATTCGCCCAAGGATGTCAAGTATGGAAGATGTTTAGGTAGGATCAATGTCCACCAAAGAATAAGAAAGTTGTCCAAGACTCAGTCGAGCTCACCTTATAATTAAGTAAAATTGTTCAACAGATGGTAAACTCCTACCAATGGCTAATTAACTCTTGGCAAGAGTTAGTTAAACTCCTACTTGAGATTAGACCATGTTGGAAGAAAAAAAATAAAAATAAAATAATAAATAAACTGAGGCATGGAAGTGTAAAGTAAGTTGGAAAATAAATTTGGCACATGAAATAAATTAAAATTATTTTCAAGGATTATTTTTCAACACTTTGAATTATTTCAAAAAAAAAAAATTCAAGAATTTTGGAAATTAAAAGAAAGTTCTAGAAGATTCCTTGATAAAGATGAATTTGAGAGATAAAATAAAACTTTCCATTTTGGGAAGATTAAAAAAAAAAAAAAAAAAAAAAAATAAATAAATAAATTTAAAAACAAAAAAAAACTTCTAAATTTAAAAATCCTAGACTATATATTTTCAACCATTCACTTTCACAATTCATTATTCAGGTTGACAATTTGGAGAGCAATTGAGAAGAAGTTTTCTCTCAAAATTTGTGAATTTTGGATTTTGAAGAAGAATTTTCTAGAAGTAGGTTCTTCTAAGTGTTGAAGGTCTAGAAATTAAGCACGTTTTTCTGATTTTAAGACAGATTTTTAGAATCAGAGGTAAATTTCAGTCATAAAGAGGATTCAAAAACTCAATCTGATTGAATTTCCTCAACTTTCTGTCTTGTTTTTCTCAATTTTTATCAATTTCTTGACCAAATTTTTCACTTTCAGTCCGCTTTTTTGCAGAAATTTAACCTTTTGACAGGCTGAAAGTGAAATTTTCAGAAAAGAGGATTAAAAATCAGAATTAAAATATGAAAATAATATGAAATTTTCATGTGTTTTTGCAGGTTAAGGCAGACAAAGGATTCACCTTGTCTAGAAGCATGGAAGATGGCACATGGCTGTCCAAGTTAAAATTTGCCCATGATAAGGGAACAAGGTTTGATTAGCTTGGAATCATGTTAAAGCCTAAGCGCATTCAAGAATGGCACATAGACTTCCAAGACTGCCAAGGTCAAGAAGGATGGCAAAGGCAACATGACGTGGAAGCATGTCCAAGATACATCAAGGTCCGCCTTATCTAAGATGGCTAAGACTCTTCAAAATCCGCCTTGGCATGGAGTCTTCCAAGTTGGCACGACAAAGAGAAGATGAATTTCTTCCAAGCAAACATGTCTAAGACCAAGCCAAGACACATGTGAAAAAGGAGCAAAACAAAGTTGGCATCATGTCTTCCAAATCCGCCCTTGGCAGATTGGAAAGAAGTTGACAAAGTCCGCCCTACCAAGTGTGTGGCACAAGCAACATGAAGTCCGCCTAGATGGATGTTCAAACATTATTCCAAGGGGAAAAGATGTCCAAGGCAATGCAAAGTCCGCCCTTGGAAAAGCATGATCAAAGTCCGCCACAAGGAGAGGAATAAAGTCAAGCAAGCAAATCTGTCCAAGCTTCTTCCAAGTTCGCCATGGTAAAGACAAACAAAGTTCGCCTTGGCCTAGCACACTTCAAGTCCGCCTTGGCCTAGCACACTTCAAGTCCGCCTTGGCTAGACACACATCAAGTATGCCCTTGGATTGTCTCAACCTTCATGAACTCCGCCATGTCCAGGAAGACTCAAACTCCGCCGAGCCAAGATAAAAGATGGCAGATAAATCATAAAGTCTGCCAAGGTAATGCAAAGTGAAAGCATGTCCAAGTTTCCTTGAAGTCTGCCTTAGACATGGCACATGAAGTGTGAAGTCCGCTCAAGGCATAACTAAGACAAAGTCCGCTTATGGCATGGAAACATCAAAGTTTGCCTAGGAGGTATAAAAAGCATGATATAAGGAAGGTAAAATTCGCTTAAGTCCAAAGAAAACATGAAAATTTGCCTAAGGAAAATTAAAATTTCCCAAGGTAAATTGTCCAAACACCTTGAAAGTTTGATCAAACACAAGTTGGACTAGGCATAAATGGAATATGTGAAGATGCCTAGGCAAAATATAAAAATTTGCCTATGGCTCAAGGATAAGACATGAAGACAATCAACTTGCCAAGCCAAAGAGAGAAAATGGCTAAAAGGAAAAACAAATTTGACAAAGTAGCACATGAGATCAAGGATTAATTTATTGAATGGGTTGGAAAATAAAAGTTTGACACATTAAAAATGGCTAAGTGTGGAATTTTCCACAACCAAAAAAATTAAATTTTGACTAAGTGTTAGAGAAGAAACAGTTGAAAGAAGAAAGACAAAGGGGAAAATCAAGGAGAAAATGAATAAAATCTTTGTTCAGGGGTAGAGTTTGTTCTACTTAGTACAAGCCATATCCAGAATTGAAGGCAAATCCACAGGCAAAGTGTGTTCGAGCATAGAAATGGTCAAAATTCTGGCTAGGTGCAGGAGGATCCACATGAAGGTGTTACAAAATAAAATTGACTAGCCAAAATTTGGCTATGGGAAATACTTCACAGAAAAAGTTCCAATTTCCTTCATCGTGGCAAAGGCTTAGGGGAATTCTTCTCCAAAATTCAAGACACTTGAAAGAGTTTCTAGGCATCAAGAAAAGTCTTCAGGCTTGGCAAAATTTCTAGACTTCTTGAAGGATTTCATCTCTTGAAGAATTAAAGACAAGCTCCCAATCAGAATCAGATGGTGGCAAGAAGACTATTCCAAGCAAATTTCCATATTTAGGCAATTTTTTGGCACAAATTGGAGAATTCAAGGAGGACATTCAATTGTTCCAAGTCAGCATGTCTAGGTTCATTGAACACATTGCATCTCAGCAGAAGAAGGGGGTGCAATCCTAAAAAATAGCATCTTGTGCCACTTGTCTCTCATCCGACAGATATTTGACCTATTTTGGGAAACTTTGATTAGGGTTAGGTTGTTTTCATCTCGACCGTTAATTGGAAATCAACCCTGGCCATCGAATTGTAATTGGGGAGCCTATAAATTGAGCTCAACCCCTCATTTGTAAATTATGGGAGCATGTTGCAAAACATGTTGAGATAAGCAATTGTTTCTTAGGAACGCCAAAATAATAAGTAATACATTTTTCGAATTGATGGTGATTATTTCCCTTATTTTGGAGTCTGCATGGTTCTTATCCCTCATCATAGTTTAGATTTTATTTCATGTATGTTAGATGAATGAAGGATTTGATAGTTTAGATTGGTGAAACTTTTTGCTCATACTTTTGTTGGATGGATGATTTTCATTCAATGTGTAAAGTTAGCCTGAGCTTTTGATGTGGATGCTTAACTTCTACTTTGAGTAATATTGTTCAATTGTTGGTATTATTCATAAGTGTGAAAATCTTGAGCACAACCTTAGAAGATTGCACATGCCTTGCGTAGCTGTCTTAAGTGTGGCGAAAGTTGACCATAGAAATGAGAATTGCCATGAATCGCCTAAACTCGGCGAGTCCGAAGCATGCTCACCGAGTCTTTGGGACTCGGACTTGGACTCGTCTGAGTCTGGCAAGCAAAATCGCCAGACTCGCCGAGTTGGCGAGTTTGGTTCAAACTCCCCAAACTCGGCGAGTCCTGAGCCCCAAACTTGGCTACTGGCTGGGTTAGTAAAATGACAAAAAAAAACATTAAAATGAATGGTATCGTCTTTGTTCACCACAACCTCCGCCTGAGAATGAGAAAAATTAGGGTTAGAACATGCTAGCCAATAGAAAAATAACACTCGACGACTTTTTTAAATAATAAGTTTTTTTGTCCTCGTGGGGCACTGCCCCTCGACCCCACCCCCACCTTGGGCGCACTGCCCCCAAACCCCCGTCGAAAAATATGGGGGGAAACTGCGTCAATAGAAGTAGGGAAAATTTAACCTCTGAGTCTGACACTGATTGGATCGACCAGGTAGATATAGAGGCTGAGACTGTAGCCATGGCAGAGGAGGAGCGGAGAGCACGAGCACAGACAGGAGATTCAGAGGCAGATAGTGACACGGATGTTCCTGATGTTGGTGAGCATGACATGGTGTCACGAGGAGCGGCTATGGCTGTCAAATCATCCAGGACCTATCTTAGACGTCTTCGCAGGGGGCCGGGGCCGGAGGGTGAAGGCTCCTCTGAGCCATAGGCTTGTAGTTGTATTTATCTTTGGTATTTGTATGAAACATTTGATGATGATCATATGATGACATGGATTTTTTATTCCATGAGTTTTGTAATATTGTATACATTTGACAATATTCATATATCTATGTTTGTTATTTCCTTCAGCTACAATTTGCGCTTATGCTTATGTGATTGATGTATACTTGTGTATGTAATCAAATGAGCCGAGTTTGATGATGTTATTGTGTCTTTAAGGTGTATTCAATAAAGGGTGCCTGAAACAAGTTTTAAATCTTTAAAAATCTCTAAATTTCTTGAGTTTTTCACTTTCCCGAGTCTAGCCGAGTCTGGAGCCGAGTCTGATGCCGAGTCCCGAGTCCTTGCCGAGTCGGCCTTGCCGAGTCCAAGTCCCGTTTCTTTGGGCGAAACAAAGTGTTGTTATAAGTTTCACCCAGTCTTTACCGTCTCTTGAATTTATAGGAATAGATTAGAATTTCTAAACCTTATCTCCTTTTTAGTTTTCTTGAAGTCCATGATCCAAGTCCCAAATGATAGAGCTTCATTGTCTAAACCTCCACTGTGAATTGAACATGCCAAGCGTAAGTTCCTTTGTGTATTACCAGCATATCACAACGCCCATTGTAGCTTATCCGCATGTCAAGCCCTGACAAAAGAAACCTTGGAATCACCATATGATATTAGCATGAGCGATGATTTTTCAAGGGAGGATAGAGTGTCTTTGGATATTTTATTCTAATGTTTGGTAGATGATAAAACAAACACCAACACGACTCTCATGAGTTTAGTGTTTAGTGTTTTGTTGACACGGTATGAGGGATTCATGATTCCCGGCCCTCGATGACGGTGTTTTCACTTTGCAAGTTTTGCCAAGTTGATCCAGCTTCATAGATCAGGCATGTGCCTTAATATGTTTGATGTTTTGATGGAATGAAGCATGGAAAATCCCTGATCCTTGACCACCAATTTGGTCTTTGATCATCGCCACTTAGGCCTTAGACTATTTTTGAAGAATCCACTTTGATACCAATTAATGAGCACACACTTATATTGAGAGGGGAAGTGAATTGTATAAGACAAATCTTTTACGTATTGAAATTCCACAACCACAATGAAGCTATCACATAAGATCTAACAACTAGGAAACACAAGATTTGTGTGGAAACCCTTTTGGGAGAAAACCACAAAGGATTGCTTGAATCTATTGTCAAAATCCAGCCACAACAAAATAAAAGATTCTTACAAATCGTTTTAGGCACCAAACCATTGAAGGTACAATCCTCGCTATTAAGCACTAACTTAGCAAGAGACACCAATCTCTTCTATAGGAGGCACCACTCTCCAAATCAACAAAGTATTCATCCTCTTGAATGACAACCATTTAGATCTTCTTCATAAAATCTACTTGTAAATGATGCGATTCTTTTACACATACACTTGCCTTAAAAAATCTGCTCATATAGAATGATTTTACATTTTTTGTTCCATGTAATCTGCTGATCAAAAATTTATTCTGCTCTCCTTAAGAAATTTGCTTGTATTGGAATGATATCGCGTTTATTGCTTGCTTGTCTTACCTCCACTTCATCTTCTATTTATGCCCATATCATGCATCTTCACCCAAGAGAGGTGATTTCTCCAACAGGGGTTGGACAGCTTTTGCACTTAGATTAAATCATAATTAAATGCCTCATGGGTCGGCCCATTAAAAATAATAACTCCAGCACTTAGTGATTGCATTGGGCATCAAGACTAGATGTTGATCATAACATTTGCATTGGAAGATGCCATTAGTGGCTTTTTTCCTTTACACATTTAAGCATACAAATTCTATCTTTGACAGCAGCAATTTGCACTTCTCTCCTTTGACATCAATGACAATAATATTTCCAACATTCTCATCCTCCTTTATCTCTTGACAAACCTCCACCCTTTGTCTTGTAAAACATAATAGATGACAATACACTCTTGTGTAGCTCCCTTTTAAATCTATTTTGTAAATGTGACACAACAACACTCTAGTACCCCCAAATTTTTCTTTTTATCTTTGTCGAGGACTGTCACAATTTAGAGGAGGTTTTTGGGGATCAAAGGGGCTTTTTGCATAAGGTTTTAAAATTTCAGAGACACTCAAATGGATTTTGTGGCTGTCCCCTTTCACCCATAGCACTTCCACACTTTGATGAGCCCCCATGTGAGCTTGAAACTCTCATATCTTGATTTTGATTTCATTCTTCCATTTCATCATGTTCATTACCCTCACTGTTTCTGCTCATGTTGTTTTGTTTTGTGAAACAATATGCAAGTGGAAACTGAAAATTAAAAAAATTAAAAATATCATAAATTTCTTCCTTTAAACTTTGGAAATTTTTTGAAAAGAAAAACAAATGGAAACTTCACTTACTTTTTTCACTTATTTTGTTACCTCACTTGTCACTACTCACTAATGTTGGTTTTTTTAACTGCACATTCAAACACTGCTCAAAGTAACTTTTTTGGCTCCAACTTGACTGCAATTTTTTTTTGGTATGTAGAAATGAGTTAAATGAGATAAGGAGGCTTGTTTTTGTTATTTTAGGGCTAGGGATGTAGAGGCCCACAAAAAATAATAATAAATCAATCTTTTTAAAAATCCGGGCCTTCTTTTTTAAAAATGTTTCTACGATGCAGGGACAATTGGCTGTCCCCTACCCATCCCTTGCCTGTCACCATGTCCCTAGATTTTTTTTAACGGGGATGACTAAGGGAGGTTCCTGAGTAGTTCCTGTGTCCTTGGGATGAGTACACCTGGAAAAACCTTGGGGGATGCATCTCCAGGGAAGATAGTAAATGGATTTAAGTTAAACTAAGAACCTATTTGGGTTTGAGTAGAGGGTTTGTTTTGCAGACTTGGCAATTTTTTAGAAGACTCGGGTCATTTTGGGTTTGTCCGTACAAAAGAAATATAAAAACCATAAATATATACATATTTTAGCCTAAACATTATATTAATGAATTTAAAATATTATATCAGATAAAAAAAAATATATTAAATAATAAATGGTAATATTTAATTATATTCTATTAAAACTATTAGGTGTATTATGGTCCCAAACCCATGGATAAAACACGTCCATGGCATATTTGCTATTTTATTCTTTATGTTTTATTTGCTTTCAGAGACTACATTTACTTTGCAGCTCATATTTAAATGATTGTTTTCTGTCTAAATGAAAGATTAGGATCTGGAAAATAAAGAGTATCATTTCCTCAAAACTCACAAATTTGCCAATATAAATTGGCTTTCTTTATAGTGGAAGGCAGTTTTTAAAGCAAACGATTGTGTTTATGTTGATGTTGCAAGCAGGATTGCGATCCAATCCAAGGGTTGCACCATACATTA
The DNA here is from genome assembly GCF_030272615.1 of Cryptomeria japonica. Lineage (NCBI taxonomy): Eukaryota > Viridiplantae > Streptophyta > Pinopsida > Cupressales > Cupressaceae > Cryptomeria > Cryptomeria japonica. The sequence goes on along the minus strand of NC_081408.1, from coordinate 515,108,134 downwards.
CCTGTTGCTACAGGTCAGTTGAAAGCAGGGAAAAAAAAAAGGAAAAACAAAAAAAAAAAAAAATGCTGTGTTTTTCCCAAGGATTCATTTGGATTTTCTTGAGTTTATTACCTGTGTTCATCAAGGATGAATCTGTCCCATTTTGCCTAGACCCTGTGTATTTCCTAAGTAGATTGATCTGGAATCCAGGCCTGGTTAGAAGTGGACCCAGATTGGGCATGCAGACTTATGAATAGGTAACGTAGAAATTAAGTAGAAGGAGCATTGTTCAAGACAGATATAAGTCCTTTAAGAGCATTGAAACTATCACCTTTTATTGCCTAAATCTAAATCTTATCCAAGAGGCCAAAGAGCTGCCAATGGTTAGTACATCCTTTCATCATGGTGAAGGTAGTAATCATTGAGTTATCTTTTACCTTGAGCCACCCAAGGTCTCATGAATAGGAAGCTTGTGACCATTGATTAAGGCATTTGAATTGTGAAAACATTGATTTAAGCACTCAACATTTTTTGAAGTTGTATAGCCAGTGTGTATTTTTTTCTAAATTTAAATTTATCTATTTATTTTTTACGTACATCATTTCCAAGTATATCTCCCATTTTTTTCGAAAATGGCAATATCAGTACATGTCCCTGTTTCCCGTACCAGTACCGGTCCTCTTCACTTGGTAAATATATAAGTCAACCTTAGATCTAAAAGTTCAACGGACTCTCAAAATTCATTCGTCACTAATTCAAATGAAGAAATTGACAGGAAGTGTGGAGAACATGGAAAATGCCAGCAGATGATCACCCAGTTCAGGAAAGATAAAAAGTTTGCAGGTTTGGGCAGTATAGATTTGCAGGAAATGTTATTGCACAGTAGAGAAAACATGTCAGGAACAACTTCATTCTCATTTGGATTCAATATTATTGACAGTTTATTCAATTGTGTGTGTGTGTGCATTGGACATGTTTGATGCCCAAGTACCCTCTATGAGTATCCTAATTCTTAAAAGGATGTCACTGCAGCTGTATCCATAACCATTCCCATACCTGTCCATGTCACCTTCTCTGCGTGCATGTCTTCTGGTGGCCCTAATGTTCTTAGAATTCTCATTTTGCCACGATGATTTCTTGTTTTATTTTTCATCAAAGGTTCTTCTCTACTTAAACTCAACATCTAGATTTGAACTATAGAATTTCTTCATTTTATCACTTCATCTATCTAATTCTTTTATTTCATTTAATCAGAATCATGCGCTTCACTCTCATCTTTAGTTATTTTACATATCACTCTCACCTAGTTGATCTCTACCATCATTTTTTAGATAAAGTCATTCTTGTTTTGTGTTCTATGTTTACCACTGGTGCTGTATTTCATTGTTTTCATTGCATGATGCATGAGCCCAGTAGATTTGTTTATCTTCTTGTTGTGGTCACATGCTAAAATTTTTTGTTCTAAAATAATTCTCTGGAACTGCCACTTCAAAAGAAATAAATGTTCTAGGGGCATATTTCACAAAATGTGGGTAACTTTGCATAAGGGGAGTCTTCTATTAAGAGTGCAGTCCATATGAATGCCTGGATAGAGGTACACACACACCAATGCATTTGTAATTAACTGATGTGCATAACTGGCATGGACTATCAGATAATTAGTTTATTGCTGCATTCATCTGAATGTTTGTTAGTGCCAAGAGACATTCTACAATGCAAGCGAGGGGAGAAGTGTAATTGTGTGAATGTGTTAACAAAAACTCTTACCTTTTACTTTGATTTTGACAGCTATTTACATGTCAAAATATTAATATTTAATAATAAAATAACTTTTAGTAAATAAAATAGCTTCAAACTGATATCTCTTAGCTTTTTTTAGATAGATGTATTTAAGATATCTATGGTAGTCTTGTGTTTCTCACATAAGTTTTATTGTTGATATTAAACCTTATCATAGCACCCACCTGGGAATTAGCACAAGTCTTGGTTTATTACGATATTGCTGTTTTTCCCTCATTTCTTAAATTTTCTTCATCATAACTGAACTTAATGAAAACATTGTTACTTGAATTGCATTTCTCATATTTAAATTTTGTTTCATCTTAGGAAACATATGAAAAATGGTATGCTGCATTTGATATGTATCCATCATCAATTGTGAAACGAGCCAAGCAGTGCTGGGATACTATTAAAAATTGGACCTCAATCCATTTTCCAGAAGTTGCTGATACCTTAGCACCTGGTGCAAATGAAGAGCAAATCAACAAAGTCGAGGAAGACCTTGGTTTTCAATTGCCTGTTCCCATGCGGGTTCTGTATCGCTTTTGCAATGGCCAGAACACCCTGAAACACCACTTTCCACAGAATGAGCAGTTGGCATCTTTGGGACTTCTAGGGGGTTATGAATTCTATGAGTACAAGGCTAATGTCCATTTGTTACCCTTGCAATATATTTTGCAGCTAACTAAACATCCTGTTCCGTATTTAAAACTTCCTATTGGATCGGAGTATGTTGTTGTTGCAGTTTCCTCTTATCGGCCTAAGTTTTTCTACCTCAACTGTTCTGATGGTCAACTCTATGTTGGCAATGGTATGGAGCAGAAGCAACTAGTGCTTCGTGTCCCTAATTTGTTAGACAATATGGACCAGAAAGATGCCATGCTTCTGTGGCTAGAAGAATATGGTAGAATGTTGCAAGATGGAATGTTTTCTGTTCACAAAGATGATAATATACGAAGTATCAGTCTATTTCCTGAAAAAGAGCCTTTGTGTACTAAGGCTGTCACAGATGGTGTACAGGTGAGATTTCTCATTCTTATTTAAAGTATGCAATCTTTTCAGCCTTAAAATTTATATTATTTTTTAATTGCCTTGTCTTTTTAGTCACAATTTTTGTTTCAATCATTTTAGCCTATTTCCTGTAACAGTTTTAAAGCTAGTTTCGTTGTTAGTCTTTTTTGATCGTTGTGGTCCATAATTTTGCTAGAGCGTGAATTAAGATATGTTTCACAAACTCAAATACCTTAATAATTAATCTTATAACCGTTTGGTTATCTTATAACCAACATGGATATTAGGTTGGCAATTATGATTTTTTAAATTGTTATATATCTCCATGTCTTGTGAATCCCATTACTGCCATTTTTACTGAATAATACTAAGATAAATTTTTGATACAAGCACAAGAAAACTATGTACTTATTGGTATGGAAAGATATTAGAGTAAGTGTATTCCTTGTTTAAGAATTTTATTTGTTCTTTGTTCAAACAGTCATGTGGGATGATTGAAGCTCATTTTACTTGTTCTTTAGAGATTTATATCCAGCCAATGGATATGCATACCCCTTGGGAGCCTATGTCTTCAATCACAAAGTAGGATCAGGGGCATATGCATTCATATGTGTGTGTTGATTGGCACCTACTAGAGTATCCCAACATCTCTTGATATCCGATGAGGCATTCTCTGCAAGGAAACTCATGTGTCTCAGCACAAATGTGTAAATGGGGGTGTGGCTTGACATTTATAGAGACCTCCCACTATCTCTTGGTGTTTGTCCTGGCATCCACATTGAGGATACTCATGTGACCCCTTGAAAACACAAAAACAGAAAATAAAAGGAAAAATAACAATTATGAAGACAATCTCCAATGCCTTCTTGAGTCCTAAACAACAAAACTATCAACCTCAAGTTCAGAAAAAGACAAAACTGTTACAACACACCTAATATGAGATTATAGCAGGCCTCCTCTAGTTGCCTCTAATTATCAATTCCACATGAGGCAGAACTTGAGAGCTCTCAGCACTTGGAGAATATCGCGATGCAATTGTGGATGATGATTTTGATGGTTGCACGGACTAGACTTTATTTTTGATTACTAAAGTAATTTAGAATATTTCTAAATACAATATTCTTGACATTTATTACCGTGCAAGCTTCTAAATTTCAAAAAATATATCATTCCTTATTTGCATCTAGTTTGTATTTATACTGACTACCTTTTCTTAAAGATTGGTATTTGTTGTTGACATTGATATAGTTTCACTCATTTTTCCCCTCTCCTTTTAAGTGGTCTTGGTCTGCAACCATTCATCTTCTATATCTCTTAGCTCTCTATCATCCTAATGATGGATCACGAAGTGTGATCTGAAACGTTGATCAAAAAACTTGGACACAGTCTAATCCAGAGGCAGCATCAAATGAATTATGGATTGTGGAAATATGATATCATTAATCATACAATTGTTTTAGTTTTCATGGTCATTCAAGCATGCCCAATGTTTTGGGTGGCTTGTGATTCATTGAGATATGGCTGCTAAAGGAAGGTTGGGAAAGGTGTAGGAGAAGATTGGCCATATCTATCATTCCTTGGGAACATGACGTCATGTTAAGACCTAATGAACTTGTCATTTTATGACACCCTTGGTCCATCAGTGAGAACTGATCAGAGATACGTTCTATGGACTAATTCGGCCCAATTGATCAAGCACCAAGTCAGGAAATTAGGAAAATGCTTAAGTTTCATTTTGTCATGAGACGGACTTTGGGCCTTCTCCCTTCATCCTTGTATCTTGCCTTCAATACCTTGGAGTCCACTAACCCACTCTCCCTCCCTTTTCCCAAAGGATTTCAAATTTTGGATTTTAGGGAATTGGTCTAACCCTTACTCTTTTGGTAAGTGTTAGATCGTTTCCTCGAACCCCAAAATACGAGAACCCCTTGTCGTTTTTCATATTTCATGGAACTAGTTCGGCCCTTACACTTTTGGTAAGCGTTAGGCCATTTCCCAAGACCCCGAAATATGAAAAGCCTTCCTCTGTTGGATTTCATATTTTGGGGAATTGGTCTAACCCTTACTCTTTTGGTAAGCATTAGACTGTTTCCCCGAACCCCGAAATACGAAAACCCTTCCTTTGTTGGATTTTGGATTTTGGGGAACTGGTCTAACCCTTACTCTTTTGGTAAGCATTAGACCGTTTCCCCAAACCTTGAAATACAAAAACCCTTCCTTTGTTGGATCTCGGATTTTGAGGAACTGATCTAAACCTTACTCTTTTGGTAAGCGCTAGACTACTTCCTTGAACCCCGAAATACGAAAACCCTTCCTTTGTCGAATTTCGGATTTCGGGGAATTGGTCCAACCCTTGCTCTTTTGGTAAGCGTTAGACTGTTTTCCTGAACCCCAAAATCCAAAATCCCTATCTTTGTCGGATTTTAGATTTCGGGGAATTGGTCTAACCCTTACTCTTTTGGTAAGCGTTAGATTGTTTCCTTGAGCCTTGAAATCCAAAATCCTTTCCTTTCTCAGATTTTGGATTTCGGGGAACTAGTCTAACCCTTACTCTTGTGGCTAAGCGAACGTTCTGAACCCCAAAACCCGGAGTCCCTCTCCTGCCTCCCTCTTCTCCCCTCAGTCTTTCGCACTTCGGGGTTCCTAACTCCTCATCCTTAGCAACGTTTTCTTGAAGGCCCGATGACCGATCTATGATGATTAACAACGCTTCCAGATGGCCTGATCATCTCTTATCTTGGTGCATCACCTCTTTACTTTCTTCATTTTCTCACCTTTTTTCTCCTACAAGCTATTAGAATAGATTCAGAAGTAGAATTTGGAGTGTTGAATTGGTTCAACACCTACACCTGGATTGAGAAGGAAGCCGGCCTTCTCCGGAGATTCAACCCCCTTGCGGAATGTCCCACACTTTGGGGTTGTTTCCATGTTTCACGAGGTTGTTGGGTTGATAGCTCAACAAGGGTGCAAACTTTTGTGACAATAGAACCCAAAGTGGGCATGCCCAAGGAAAAAATGCCCCTGTGCTGCCCCTTCAAGTACCACTTCCTTCCCACCCTTGTCAACACACACAAAAGAAGAAGCATTTTTAAAATTGTTGTTAAACTTTGTAAATTTTCTTTTCATAGAAGTCTGCAATTTTTTAAATCCTTACACTACTATTTCCTAAGAAGTAGGTGAAACAAGAACATAGAAAAAAATGAATTTAAAAGAATGACGATATTTTATATCTTCAATTGCACAACTCACGCTCAGCTCTCATGCCATGTATTACACAACTACTCTATGACCTTTAGACTTTCTTCGTCTGGTCCTAAATTTTAGAAAAAATTATAAAACATTTTAACTTAATATTGGCTGTTTTATTTTTAAAATTTTAAAACCTTGAATTTCAACTAGATATAAAAATCAATCACTTGAAGAATCATTTACCAATGCCCACTTGTTGTCGACAAATAAAAAATAATCAATTAATTTTTAATTGTGTTACATGGGGATGTGTCATCACCCCTTGTACTCCTATTCTCGTCCCTTGAGGTGCTTTGGGGATGACGAGATGTTAGGAGATATCCTATCAAACTATGAAATGGAGGAAATGTCCCAGAATGCATCCTTAAAGTTAGGATGATAGGAAATGCATAGGGGATGCTTGGTTGTCCTTGAGGTGGTTGGGTATGTCTTAGATGCCCCTCAATGATCTCGAGGATGACCAAGCATTGACTAAAGAGAGCACCAACATTTCAATTTTTTTTAAGGAAAAAGAAGAAATGTGTCGAATTTTTATTGGGTTTAAAGGGGTGTATGGGTCCCACAAAGCTTCCCATGACCCTTATTCACCCTAATATGCAAAAGAACAATTGAAAACTTCAAAAATACATTCTGTTTTATGATTTTATTGCCATTGATTGTGCATTGGAGGTTGCATCATTGTTTTTGGAGACCATTGATCAACAATAACATTGTTACACTTATAGGGATGGTGGTTTGAGGGGTGGGATGCCTCCCCATGTAATATAGGTTCGCAATGAAAAAGCCTTAGTTCCATAGTTTCAAGGGTTCCTTTTGCCATGCTTTCGTAGGTTCAAATAACATGTTTTGATGCAAGTATCTTGCCAAAGGATTAAAATTGAGGATTATAATAGCATCATTAATAATTTGTATAAAATATTGAGCTTATAGTCATTCAAAATGCATGTTTAGCCACAATATCTAGATTAAAATATTTCATATACTATAAAGCTCAAAGCAAATCAAGCCATAAGATGGACCTAAATAGTCAAGAAAGAATATATTTTGTAGTGGCCTTGGCGGCCTCAAGATAGTTTATCAATGATTACAAACAAGTTAGAAACTTAGAATTGAAAGGTTCAAAGAAGACCTTAACTGTTTCAGCTGCAACCATTGCATCGAGGTATATCATTTTGACTTAAATTCCTTTTTTTTAAAGCTTGTTAGAGAGGTTTTGCAATTAATCTTAAAATGTTCTGGTTTTAGTTTGTTGCCACAAACAAAATGACCGATATTAGTAGTGATCACAATGTGAATGAAAGCAACGAAGATGTTGAAGTAAACAAAATAGGTCCATCTTCTCATTTTAAAATTGAAACGTAGGTTCTATTCAAACTCCACAAGACCATTTTGCATGTCGTTCATCCTCTTCAAAAATTTGCAAAAGGCCATTTCAACCCCAAAAACCCTTGCTTCAATTTTCCACAAATTTAACCATTAATAAGGGTAAAAATACGAGGGGTAGCTTGGTTAATTCATATTTACAAAATTGAGTATCATGGGAGCCTATTAGGGTTACACACCATTTATTGAGTGAGTGGACATTGGGTTAGAGTTTGTAAAGACATAACATTAGAGCAATACGTTGAAATGGCAAGGTTGGTTGGGTAGAGTAAGAAAAAAATTGCTAGTATTAAACGTTCATCCAAAACATTTCAATCTATTAATGAATATTCTAATGAATTAGTTGGATGGAGTTGCAATAGAGGGAAGAGGAAGGCTAGTTCTATTGTAGGTGAGGAAAATGAAGTGGGAAGGTTAATAAATTTGCAAAAAAGTGAGTAAATTGATGATTCAGTGGCAAAAGTTTCTTATGCTCATTCCATCCCATTTCATTTAGCAAGATCTTATTGTAAAGGTATGCTGAGAGCGGTTGGACTCCCTTACACTCCCCCTAGAGAACATAGTTTGTGTGCCTCCCTCCTCAATAAATAATATTCAAAGGTGAATATTTTGATGGAGGAGATGATACAAACATGGATGAGGATGGGTTGTTCCATTGTCATGGATGCGTGGATCGATATTCGCATTGGCCATTCGTTAATGTCATTGTTGCATGGATGAGAACTAGTTGCTCCATTGTCATGGATGGATGGATTGATATTCAATATCGACTACTCATTAATATTATTGTTAAATGTCTTGCTGGTTTATATTTTCTTAGAGTAATTGATTGCTTTGGGGAAACATAAGGATATTGACTACTAGTTTGCCATTTTGAAGTAAGCCATGGAGGAGGTTGGGTCTTCTAATGTTGTGCAAGTTGTGACAAATTTAGCTTGTGTTTGTAAGTCAGTTGGTTTGATGGTTGAGTGCACTTACAAACATATTTTTTCTATTCCATTCTATCTACATGCTTTGAAAGATGTAGTTAGTGTAGAATGACTATTGTTAAGTTTTGATAATATGGTTTATCCGATTGTGTATTAATTGTTGCTGGCTTCGGGTAGTCATAAGTGTTGATTGGGTGGTAGTTGTGTTCTTGACAACTATCGAGTCTTTTAAATAGATTGTGTATCGTTAAGGAAAGAGTATAATCTAGTTGGATCGACATTGATCCTTGGCTGACCATCTTTGGTCTCTTCTATAATAATTTCATTTGTAAATTAAGATATATTTTACTCCTGTATCTTGTATGCATTGTTATCTCTATTAATTTATTCATGTATTCATTTTATCAGATAGAGCAGTAAGTATTTGGTGTTGTTACCTTATAAGAAATTGGGTCAGATTTGAGAGACCATGCCCTTAGACCCTAGTAAAGGTGAGAAGAGATCACAATGTGATCAAGACCAAGAGATCGGATGATCTTTGAGGATCATTAAGCAGAGGCAATGAAAAATAAGGCTAAGGGGAATTGTTGAAGAAACTAAAGGGTTATTAACCAAAAGTTTGAGTCCATCTCGAGAATGAAGTAAAAGCTGAAGCATAAGTTGGAATTGTATTTGGGAAGAGAAAAAGATTCTCACAATAAGAAAATACACAAAGGCATAGTGTTACTTATTGCTCCTTGATGAAGTGTACATGGACCTTGCAGATCAAGTTGAGAAATCATCAATACAATCACCAATAGGAGTGAGAAGGAGAGTCCACAAACTCATAATTAGAAAAGTATGAAAATAACACCCGACGCATTGAAGAACTACTACTCATAGAGGAACTGATAGTCAAAGGATTTGGGCCTCAAACAGTGGGACAAAGGGAACATAGTAAAGATTTTGTGGGCAACCCAAGTGTGCGGAACTTTGAAACAAGATGAGTAGAGGATTCTTAAGTGGTCAAGAGTGCAAGAGAAGCATTGGTACATATGAGTCAAAACTCCCCAACCAGCTTCTAGTCACAAAGTTGCATCAGGGAAGAACGTTTGTGACTCCCTTGTCAAGTCCAAACATGGAGAGGCAGAAATTCTCGAAATTCATAAGTAATAGATTGGAGGATCTTGTATGGCATTGCAAAACTTGTGAAACAATATAGATAGCTAATGGCTAGGATGACAAATCCTATTGATTATTATAATTTCCAACAACCTTGAGGGTATAATAATAGATTGGTACATAGAGCTTGAAGAAGCCTCTAAAACTACATGGGAGATGTTAAGGAAAGCATTTGGAAAGGAATTCAAACTTCTTCAAGATGACAATGGAATAATAGAAAAAATTTACTAAATGAAACAAGGTTAGCATGAAATCATATGAGCTTATAATCGTAGAAGTAAAGAATTTCTTGTAAAGTTAGCAAATGGGCCAAGCATTAGTCTCAAGATGGTTCATCAAAGGTCTAATTGCATCAAGAAAAAAGATGAAGGTGGTACCAACCTCTTCCTATTTAGAATTCTACAATCAGGCGATGGACATGGAAAGTGAAGATAAAATGTCCTCTAGTAAAAGAAAATCAAACAAAGATGGAAGTCCGGAAGACAACAATGGTAGTGAATTGAGAACATTGCAAGTGCTTCAGATGGACATGCTCTAAATAATGAAAGAATGGAAGGCGGAGAAAGAAACCAACAAAGAAACTAACAAACTATGGTGTAGTGAGTGCAAAAGTGGTAGTCACACCAAAGATAATTGCCTTAGAAAATGTTTTGTGAGATTTGCTACATTATGGATCATTCAATAAAAAAGTGCCCATATAATTTGAAGACCAAATTCATAAGAACTCTTTACATAGGAAGAGAATTCCACTCCATCGTAGCCACATAATGCATCTCTAGGTGGTTATCAAAATCAAAGAGGGCAAAATTAAATATGGTATGACCCCAGAGGATGTGTGATCATACAATATTGATAGTGTAATGACTGGGGACACTTTACGAGAAATCATTAGAACAAGTAGAATAAAGTGAAATTATTGTGTATATGGTGTGGTCTTACACTAGTTGTTCGAAGCAAAAGGGTGGCATCAACCTAATTGATGTTGATAGGAAAAATGAAGTACTAGCCATTACTCATGCCCAACTAAAGAAGGCTATGCATTTGAATCCATGCAAAAGTATAGAAAGGCTTCGTGAACCAAGGGTTGCGGTGGAATAACGCTACTCAAATGCAAACACAAGTATGCTTAGGAATTTCCTTAGTTGTTTCTAGAATATATGATTCATAGACGATTGGAATGTTGTTGGAGCATTTGTTAGTCCAAATGGTAGGACTAAGAACTAAAGTGCCCATAATGACACCAAAAAGCGGTTTTAGGAATGTCTTATTTTCTCACCCTTATTTGATGATACCCTAATCATAGCAATTTTTTTGATTGTTTTCTTGTTTAAAGCCGTATAGTCTATACACATTCTCATGGTACCATCCCTTTTCTTGACTAGTACTATTGATGATGTGAAGGGACTAGAACTGGATTGAATATGACCCATATCTAGTATTTCCTTAGTAGTTTTTCATTCTCTTCTTTGAATTTATGGGGGTGTTCGGAGGGGGTATTGATTACAGGATTTGGCTCCTCTTCCAATTCTATTGTATGTTCAAATCCTCTTTTTGGTGGTAGTCCTGGGGGAATGTCATCAAATACTTATATTTGCTCTAGATCAGTTGGATGTCAATGTGAATTGTTTTGCCATGGGTGGAGGTCTTGTCAAGGATCTTTCATTGTGCAACCCACTCTCCTTGCCCATGTCTAAAAATCCTTTCCATTCTTTTGCAGGAGATTACTTTTGGGGATCTGTCGAGTAACCCCTCCAAGGTGACTTCTTGTCCCTCATGTTGGAAGCGAATTTTCAAGTTTGGGAGGTCAAACATGAAGCATCCTAGGGAATATATCCGAGGAATACCTAATATTACATCAACGTCTAACGATACTGTTGTCATTTTATGACACCCTTGGTCCATCAGCGAGAACCAATCAAAGATATGTTTTGTGGACCAGCGTTGCCTCAGTTGATCCAAGAGAAGACGATGGAATCATGAAGTATGAAGTGTTGTCTTGTTGGAAGTTCCTTTCCCAAGCCTTCCCTTCCTCTCTCTTTCCCAAAACTCCGGAACCCCGAGGTTCCGAAGTTCCCTTCCTTGGTCTCTTGTTCTCTTGCCCCGGAACTCCGGAACCCCGAAGTTCCCAAGTTACTAGTCTTCCCAACTATGGTGACCCAGGTCTCCGAAGTTCCCCCAACTTCGGTGACCCTGGTCTCCGAAGTTCTTAAGTCTTCTCTTCCTCAACCCCGGAACTATGGAACCCCCAGGTTCCCAAGTTCCTTAGTCTTCGACCCCGAAACTCCGGAACCCCCAGGTTCCCAAGTCTTCCCAACTTCGGTGACCCAGGTCTTCGAAGTTCGCCCAACTACGGTGACCCAGGTCTCCAAAGTTCCCCCAACTTCGGTGACCCAGGTCTCCGAAGTTCCTAAGTCTTCTACTTCGGAACTCCGGAACCTCGAGGTTCCGAAGTTCTTCTTTCTTCCCCTTCCCTTCTCTGGAACTCCGGAACCAAGAGGTTCTGAAATTCCTTCCCTAGCTTAGCCCTCCTCTCCTTAGCCTTTCTCCCTCCTCCTTCGGAACTCCGGAACCTCGAGGTTCCGAAGATCGTTCTTTTCTTCAACCCTTTCCTGGAACTTCGGAACCCCGAGGTTCCAAAGTTCCTTCCCCTTTTGCCTTCTCTCTCTAGTTCTCTGGAACCTCGAGGTTCCGAGGTTCCTTGCTGCCCTCCTTTCTCCTATCCCGGAACTTCGGAACCCGGAGGTTCCGAAGTTCTTCCCTTGTCTTCCCACTTCGGGAGTTCGAACTTCCTTCTGGCGACACTTTCAGATGGCGTGATCAGCACTCAAGGCTTTTAATGCTCCGACAGTTTTGGTGACTTGTGCACTTTCTTTTGTGGAGCTACAAGGGTGCAATAAATGTTTTTGGCAGGATTTCCATCATAAGAGGTACGGGGCCATGCTTGGTGACTTATGTCATGTTCGACTTTGGAAGGTTAGTTAGTCCACCTTCTCAGAATTGCCCCTTGTGGGTATGGCTAGGTTGCTTGCATGTGCAAGTCAAGTGCATGCACTTCCCTGCACTTCCAGACTGACATGCAGGGGTCATGATCAACCTTGTAACCTTTTTTCTATATAAAGGTTGTTAAGCCTCATTGTAAAGGGTTCTCTCCCTGCTGGCTTGAGCTTTCTTATGCTCTTCTCTTCTCTTAAAGACTTGTAATTATTTTTGCATTTTTGCAATTGTAAGATTGGCTTTTGGCCTTATGATTAATTGAAAATCACTATTCTTGCCTCCTAACCTATGTATGCTGTGTATGCTTTCTTACCTTCATTATAGGAGTATGTCTTGTGGCTTTTCTCTTCATCTATGCCGTGTTAACTTGTTTTCTGAGTGTGACTTGTGGGAATACTTTTCCCCTCTTGAGACTTAGCAAATTCTAACCTCCATACATGCGTTTGGGTCACTTATGCAATTGAAGTTGTGCATCTCTTGGGTTTTTTAGTTGGTTCCTTGTGCCATTTTGGTAGGGAGAGAAACAATTTGTTCTTGGTGCATCACCTCCTTTCATTTCAAGCATTCTCTCTTTCCTTTACCTCTGCAAGTTGTTAGGGTAGGCTTAGGAGTTAGTTTTAAAGTGTTGAGTTGTTTCAACACCTGCACCTTGGATTGAGAAGGAAGCCGGCCTTTTCCAGAGATTCAACCCCCTTGCGCAAGGTCCCACACTTCGGGGTTGTTTCCATGTTTCATAAGGTTGTTGAGTTGATAGCTTAGCAAGGGTGCGAGCTTTTGTGATAACAGTTTTTGGCACACTCGGTGGGACTTAGTTCAACATACATGCTATGGATTCAGTGCTAATTCTTAGTGTTTCAGCCTTTAGAGGCAATCACCTTTCAAGCACCTGGCGACACTACTCAAAGTCCAGATCTTGTTCACACAAAGTTCCTAACTCTGGGACCCCGGAACCCCCAGGTTCCCAAGTCACCAACTTTGGAACTCTGGAACCCTCAGGTTTCGAAGTTCGCAAGTCCGGAACCCCCAGTTTTCAAAGTGCCTAGGTCCTCAACTCTGGACCCCCGAGGTTCCGAAGTCATGCAGTCCTAAGCCCAAGCCAACTGAAGATGCGGTGTGTTCTTTAGTTCATCAAGCCTTCAGGGGCAACATCTTTCAAGCACCTAGCGACTTTGCAATCATTTGGTGGGTTTGTGATATGTTATCAGTCTCTGGTTGAGAGGGTCCGTCGGCTCTCTTTAGGCATTTTGATAAACAAGCTCCATCTCTTTCAAATGCTTTAAAATGAGTTCCTATCATGGGTGTAACTTTTATTCACCCCCATTCTATGAGAATGCCAACCATTTTTCCCCTGCTTACTAACAAGGCTGAACTAGGACTACTCCTAGTTTCATGCCAAATAACTTCAATTCAGCAGTAGGTGGGTACTTTCCTAATTCTTGCCACCCACCCACCCCTTCTCAACCTTCTTTGCAGCCCAACTAGCCCCAAGATGACGAAAAAAGGCAAATTGCAGAAATCAAAAGTGTGTTGCTTGATTTCACCAAGCAAATGGAGGAGTTGAAGAGACAACAGGAGTGGGATTTACAGTAGGATCAACTTGCTTATCAGGCTCAGCTTCATCAACAATAGATGGGAGCCCAAAGACAACATGTGGAGTTCCTTGCAAGACAACTTACCTCTGCTAGGAAGAAAGAAATTATTGAGTACGTAGCAGCCATAGAGATGCGGCTCATACAGGAGGAGGTTTCTGTGCCTAGGGTTCCTAAGTTTGAAATCCCAAGCTTCAGGCAGGGGAGACCTCCCAAGCCTTTAACTAACCCCCCTAGTTTTAAAATTCCAAGTTTCAAGGGAGCTCCAGCTGTTGTTATACAGGAGCCTTCTCCTCAGTGCCTTTTGCAAAACACCCCACCACCTAGGCCCTTTCTTGATGCTATCTCCCTTTTTAAGGGCGAACCTATTGTATGGAGGACGAATGGTTCCCATACTCATCACGAGGAAGGGGTTCAATCAGCCATTGGTGAGTCTTCATATGCTCTAAAGGAAGAGGAATCAGCAATGCTGTAGGAGGATATTGAGAACAATCAGTTGCAGCAGCAGGTCATTGAACATGAGGAGTGTGAAGGTAAAGAGGACACTCTCCTCTCATTTGACAATCTTCTTTTCTTTTTTGATCATGAGGAGAAGGATATGTCTACACCTCCCCCGGTGGTATAGCTCTGGAGCAACATGCTAGTCTTGAGGAGGGCACAGGGGGTAATGATTTTGCTGCAGATTGCATGGCGGATGGATCGTGCCATGAACCTGAGGTTGTTGCATTTTGTTGCCTGGAGGAGGAAACAAAAACAAAGAGACAATCTGAAGATTTTAGATCTTCTTGTGAGGTGTCTCATAAACCTGAGATTTGTGTTGATGAGTTGGATATCAACACGTGATTATGATGTATGTTGGTTCTCCCCTGTCCTTGAAAATGATGATGTTGAATACGAGGTCTTCATTCAAGGTGAAGATGTTTCTTTTAGCATTAGGGATGATGTGCCTGAGCTTGAATGTTTCACTTGGGACCAACATGCCAAGTTTGATGACGTTGAGCAACAACATGTCGGTCATGCCAACAGTCTTCTGGTTGCTCAACTTGACAGTATACCCGAGCTTCAAAGTTTCCAATTTGATGTGTCTGAAGAGCCCCCCTGTGCTGGCCAAGATAGAGATATGTTATACTTTTCATCACCATGTGAGTTCGAGGCCTTTTCTTTTGGTTTCAACTCATGCCAAGAGGAGGTCAGCTATTGTGGAAAAAATGATGCCCCCTTGTATAAAAGAGATGCCTTCTTTTTTGCATGGAGTAGTTCTTTTGATGCTAGCCGACTCCTAAAAAACTCCCCCCTTGCTACTATGTGTATGCTTCATGCATCCCTGGATGTCTCAGGTGGCTATTTTCTATGGCTTCCCTATGGTGGCAAGGTGAATGCTGAAGTGTTCTTTCACCACATGAGTGGTATGTGTGATCTAATGCATGCATACAAGAGATTTCAACCATTGCAGCTAGATGGTGAATGTAACAATGGTATGAGGGGGATCAGCTCCTTCAAAAGGTTCCTCTTTGACAGAGGAAAAAGCATCAGTTGCCTCTTATTGTAGCAATGTAAATATTAGTTAGGTTTTTTGTTTTTCAAGAAGTGCACGAGCACAAGCTGTTCCCCTTCAAAATGGCTGATCTTGATCCTTTGCAGGTTACAGAGGAGAGAGTTTTCTTCTTTCTTGCAGTTGTGACTCTGTGCCCAATGGATTCCATAGGCTACTGATCTATATGCTTAGCAGGCAAGCATCCCGCAGAGGTCGCCAAAAATGTTGTCATTTTATGACACCCTTGGTCCATCATCGAGAACCAATCAGAGATATGTTCTATGGACCAGCGTTGCCTCAGTTGATCCAAGAGAAGACGATGGAATCATGAAGTATGAAGCGTTGTCTTGTCGGAAGTTCCTTTCCCAAGCCTTCCCTTCCTCTCTCTTTCCCAGAACTCCGGAACCCCGAGGTTTTGAAGTTCCCTTCCTTGGTCTCTTGTTCTCTTGCCTTGGAACTTCGGAACCCTGAAGGTCCCAAGTTGCTAGTCTCCCCAACTACGGTGACCTAGGTCTCCGAAGTTCCCCCAACTTCGGTGACCCCGATCTCCGAAGTTCCTAAGTCTTCTCTTCCTCAACCTCGAAACTCCGGAACCCCTAGGTTCCCAAGTTCCTTAGTCTTCGACCCCGGAACTCCGAAACCCCCGGGTTCCCAGGTTCCCAAGTCTTCCCAACTTCGGTGACCTAGGTCTCTGAAGTTCGCCCAACTATGGTGACCCAGGTCTCCGAAGTTCCTAAGTCTTCTACTCTAGAGCTCCGGAACCCCGAGGTTCCGAAGTTCTTCTCCCTTCCCCTTCCCTTCTCCGGAACTCCGGAACCTTGAGGTTCCGAAGTTCCTTCCCTAGCTTAGCCCTCCTCTCCTTAGCCTTTCTCCCTCCTCCGAAACTCCAGAACCTCGGGGTTCTGAAGTTCCTTCTTTTCTTCTCCCCTTTCCCGGAACTCGGGAACCCCGAGGTTCCGAAGTTCCTTCCCCTTTTGCCTTCTCTCTCTAGTTCTCCGGAACCCCAAGGTTCCGAGGTTCCTTGCTGCCCTCCTTTCTCCTATCCCGGAACTTCGAAATCCCGAGGTTCCGAAGTTCTTCCCTTGTCTTCCCACTTTGGGAGTCCGAACTTCCGAAGTCTCCGAACTTCCTTCTGGCGACACTTCCGGATGGCGTGATCAGCACTCAAGGCTTTTAATTTCTCCGACAATTTTGGTGACTTGTGCACTTTCTTTTGTGGAGCTACAAGTGTGCAATAAATGTTTTTGGCAGGATTTCCATCAAAGGAGGTATAGGGCCATGTTTGGTGACTTATGTCGTGTCCGACTTTGGAAGGTTAGTTAGTCCACCTTCTCAGAATTGCCCCTTGTGGGTATGGCTAGGTTGCTTGCATGTGCAAGTCAAGTGCATGCACTTCCCTACACTTCCAGACTGACATGCAGGGGTCATGATCAACCTTGTAATCTTTTTTCTATATAAAGGTTGTTAAGCCTTATTGTAAAGGGTTCTCTCCCTACTGGCTTGAGCTTTCTTATGCTCTTCTCTTCTCTTAAAGACTTGTAATTATTTTTTCATATATGCAACTGTAAGATTGGCTTTTTAGCCTTATGATTAATTGAAAATCACTATTATTGCCTCCTTCTAACCTATGTATGCTATGTATGCTTTCTTACCTTCATTATAGGAGTATGTCTTGTGGCTTTTCTCTCCATCTATGCTGTGTTAACTTGTTTTCTGAATGTGACTTGTGGGAATCCTTCTCTCCTCTTGACACTTAGCAAATTCTAACCTCCATACATGTGTTTGGGTCACTTATGCAATTGAAGTTGGGCATCTCTTGGGTTTTTTAGTTGGTTCCTTGTGCCATTTCGGCAGGGAGAGAAACAATCTCTTCTTGGTGTATCACCTCCTTTCATTTCAAGCATTCTTTCTTTCCTTTACCTTTGCAAGTTGTTAGGGTAGGCTTAGGAGTTAGTTTTAAAGTGTTGAGTTGGTTCAACACCTGCACCTTGGATTGAGAAGGAAGCCGGCCTTCTCCGGAGATTCAACCCCCTTGTGCAAGGTCCCACACTTTGGGGTTGTTTCCATGTTTCACAAGGTTGCTGAGTTGATAGCTCAACAAGGGTGCGAGCTTTTGTGATAACAGGTACCA
The DNA here is from genome assembly GCF_030272615.1 of Cryptomeria japonica. NCBI lineage: Eukaryota > Viridiplantae > Streptophyta > Pinopsida > Cupressales > Cupressaceae > Cryptomeria > Cryptomeria japonica. The sequence continues at coordinate 515,090,395 of NC_081408.1, read as the reverse complement.
TATAGAAATCTTATTTAATAGGGTGTTTCCCTAAGGTGATTTCTAGTAGGGGAAGAATCTTCGTACATCTAACCATAGCTCTTGTAGCAGTGGCTGCTGTTAATCCCTTAAATTCTTGTAACCAATTTTTCGTCAATGAAATTGTGGGATGCCCCACTATCCACTAGGGTGATAACTTTATGTCCTTTGAGGGTACTTTTGATTTTGAATGGATGGTGCTTGGAGGCTTGAGAGATGGTTACCAAAGTTCCATGCTCTTCATCATCGTACTTTGCCTTCATGCTAGGATTTTCTTGTGTTTCTACATTGGATGTTGCTTCCATGTTTTGCATTTCGCTTCCTTTCCCACATATGTGTTCACGTTCCCAAGGTTCTTCATATTTGAAGAACAAATTCTTCCTTTTTAGGTCATCTTGCCAGTTTTGGGCATTTCCCTCTTGGGATACATGTTTGGGTTCCCTTTTTCCCTTGCACTTGAAACATAATACTTTTATCAGGCATTCCCTTTTGTCCTTGTAGGATAGGAAAGATTTTTGTCCTTCCCTTTTATGGAAAGGTTTGGTATGAGCATTGGAAGGTTGGCTTTTGGTAGGATATTTGTCTTTTGAGGGTGTGATATCCACATTTAGTGCCTTTTGATTTGGAAGGGCACTTACTAAGCCACAAATAGAATTCCTTTAACCTTTGGACAAATAAGTAGGCTAGTCTTCTTTGGGATACTTGAGGTAACATTACGGAAAGTTTCTAGAATTGAGTGACATAGTTTTCCATAGTTCCTTGTTGCCTTAGTAATGTGAGTTCCCTAATGTACCACTCGAGATGTTTTTGGTCAAATCTTTGGATGAGTTCTTGGGTGAACTCATCATAGGTAGTTATATGTTGGTGATCCTGAGTAATGAGGCCATGATGCCATCAATCATGGGTTGTCCCCTCTAGGTGGAGTGTTGCAAACTTGATAGCGTTTTCTTCAGTCATTGGGCTAAGTGCAAGGTAGGTGTCTAGTTTTTGGACTCAAGAACATGTTGTTGTCTTCCCTGATCCATCAAATTTGGGGAGGGTCATCTTGCTAATTCTATCTTTTAAGTCTTTGTTAGTTTGCCCTTTTCTTTTTTGATTAGGGACACTTTCATTTCGGCATCACAAAAATCTTTACAAGAGACATTTCTTCTAATTTCGTGGTCAAACCTAGAGTATGCTTCCCTAATTTCATCAATATTATCCATGGGTGGGGCATTTGCCTCCTCTTCTTCCATGTGTTCCTCCCTAAGTAGGAAGGGATGTCTTGTTGGCCTAGGGTTTGCTACCCTTGGGGAAATGTTATTGTTCTCGAAGTGGTTGGAGTTAGTATCCCTCCTGTTGGGTTGGTTGGGTCGAGAATTATTACTTATTTTTTGAATGGCTTGGAGAAGTTGAGTGGTTCTTTCATTTCTCTCATTTTGTTCCATGAGGGCCTGAGCAATTTGATCCATGAAGCTTCTCAACTCGTTCCTCATCTGTTGGCTCATGGTGTTGTTTGGTGTAGGATGGTGTTGGTTAACAGATTTATCACGTAACTCTATATTCTCACGCCCACAGAGGTGACAAACGTAACCACAGTTGAACTAGTCTCTAACAAATACCTACTGACTGATTCTTTGCTTGTTTTAAAAGGTGGCAGCTACCTTTATCAGATATCCAACAAATAACAAAACCATTCATAATTGCTTTTAACCAGAAAGCAAATCAAGGGCGGGCTTTTAATTAGGAAGCTTCAAAAAGTACACATACAACATGAATCAATGTTTGAATTTTCAGACTCTTAAATAAATCAAAGATCACCATAGAAGTACTATTCACAAACAATACTTTTGTAGTGACAAAACTACTAAATATTCACCATTCCAATATAGATCATCCACTAATCAACCATCCAATATGATCAGAAGGAATCCATATACCACAATTCAAAGATCATAGATATCTGAAATCCATCAGTGTCTTTCTGTATTGAGATAAACAGAAAAACAGATAAGTACTTAAAAATAAATAGAAGTTTTTTTTGTTCTGATGAGTAAGTCAAAGTTTGCCCAAAAGATCCTTAATTCAGTTTATGTCCAACTATTTAAAGATTATAAAAAGTAATGGTTTCTTGAGAAAAAGCAATGAAAATCATGAAATTATGACCGCCGCTCCAGCTCCAGTATCTTTGTCTTCAATAACTTCCACTTCCCATTGATCTCGTGCTACCTCTTGTGCTTTGACCCTTTGCCTATACTCTTGATACTTGGTGACAATTGTGGTAATGTTTTTACCCCTTGGTGTGGTTGTGATTTGCAACCTTGTTTTCCACTTTGAAAGCAATCTTTCTGCCTTAGCTAGGGTCTTGTGTATGCCATCGATCTTAGCTTCAAATGCTACTGTGTATGATTGCAAATGGCTCAACTTCTTGAATGCTTTTGAGGAGGTGGTTTGAGGGTTTCTAATTTCTCTATGATAAATTTCCTTATATTGATTTGTCATCTCATTGAGCTCACATACATTCTCCCCAAATGTATCCATGAGATCTACTTCTAAAGCAATGAAATTTTCTTTTATCTTTACCAGTTCTTCAAAATATTGTTCCAGTGTTTTATTGATGTCCTTTATGTAATAATCATAAATAGTTACCTTCCAGTCCAATGCCTCAAGCCAGGTGGGATCAATCTCCTTAGGATGTTCTACTAATTTTTCTGCTGCCGACACAGTATGGTTCATGGAGAGAAGTTTTGTGATCTCCCTTGCAAGTACATATGCATTGCTGTGCTCCTTCCTAACTTGTTGTAACTCGGCCACCAATTCTTTTCTTTTACTTACCACAGTTACATAAAGTTGTCTGAATTTGGTGATAGAAACAATACCTCCCTGATACAATTCAGCCATCCATTCAGTGGCAGCTTTGGCATATCTGAGGTTATTCTTAACCTTTTACACGGTGTCAGGATCAATTCCTTGCACACTCGAACTCGAGGCTTCTTCGGTAATAGGATTTACAATAGATGAAATAAAGACTTTCAGAGATTGTACCTGAGCCCGCAACTCAAAATTTTCTTTCTTCTGCTCTTTGGCTCTCCTAATCATTGCATTGACTGAAAAATCAGCATGATAAACATCTCCCTCTAGGGTAGATGGTCCCATATCCACGTGACTGATTTTATAATTGTTTTTTGTTATCTCATTCTCATTCATATCCTTTATGGGATCTGCGATTTCTAATAATTGATGACCAAACATAGAATAAAAAATAATCCAAGACATCGTCTTAGCCTTTTTGGGTTTGCGGGAACTTTGTAGCAACAAAGTGACAGTATCAATTTCACCAATGGCAGGGGTGGCACTTTTCCTTTTCTTCTCTTCTTCCGTTTTTACCCAAGTAGAGAAGTAGTTTTAAGTTTTGAATCCTCGTTGATAGTGCTCACAGGGGTATTCTGAATGAGAGAAGAGGGAATTTCCAATAGTGGAGGAAAGGAATTATCATCATTTATCTGCTGATAGATGGCCTCAGAGTCGACAAGTACCATCTTCCCCTTTGTCGACACAGATTCATCATCTTGTTCATAGACTAACTTGAGCCTGGCTCTAATTTCCTTGGGCTTGTCTCCGTCACCTCTAGATTGTGAGTTTTGGCTAGGCAATTTAGTGGCTAACTTGCCTGTAGACACATTAACAGTGGTGGTCGAAGTGACCCTTTGTTCTTTCTGAGCTGAAGATTTTTGCTCTTGGGAAGGGTTGACATTTTTTTGCCACTTTTCCTTTAACCAGTCTAACATTCTTTTCAAGATGAGAGTAGTACGAACCATCAAATCCAAAACTTCATTTTCTGTCCAATCAATTTTGGGTGGAGTTTTCGTGGCAAGGGTATGATATTCTGGGTCAACAAAGACCTCATCCTCTTCTGCATTATTAGGGATATTAAAAGAGATACCAAAAGCTCGAATTTGTTGCAAAGTGAGCCTCATAAAACTTCTTTTGTATACTTCATTGTCATCAAAACAATCCTCCTAGAAATCTTCAATATCGGGTCTGTGCATATAGCTTTTAGCCCCATACAAATATTGCTTCACATACCCTTTACTGTCGAAGTTATCTCTGGTTGGCAGAGATTGAAGATGAAATTCATCCAGGGTTTTCTCAACACCTTTGGCAGCATTATTTGTTTTACAAGAAAAGAGAGGCATAGACAATGGAAATGCATATCCCCTTTTTCCCATGTTTAAATATTTAACATTCACAACGGCCATTTGCCGACACACCTCAAAAAACACAAGGAAATCAGTGGGAAATTGAGGAAGCTTCAAAGGAGCTTTTTCAAAACTCCTAATTCTGAGATATTTGAATTTATCAAATTGGGTATAAAAACTTCCAAACTTCGTCACAAGAGCACCAACTTCACGTGAAATCTTTAACCTGGGTTTTCCCTCAAGTCTTTTAACCACCTCCATCAGAAAAGCATCATTAACCCGAGAATAAACTTGCATTCCCGCCTACATGGTGAGTTGAGGAAATTTCCGATAAACAGGCACACATGCTATAGGTGAACCTCGCGATTCTAACTCGTGCCAGACAACCTCTTGACTAGCTAGCACATAAATTAGACATGAACACATGCTGAAAACCATAGTTTGTTGGAGGTTTTTCAATTGCTCATTCAGATGACTAATTATGGTAGCCTAGTTGACATAATTCTTTGGGTTACAAATGAACAGAATAAAGCAACACATCCAAAATTCGAGAGTGTCAGAGCGAGCATTCCCAACCACACGATGCAATAAAGCAATAATTTCTGAAATTTCATCTTTGAAATGCATTCCCCTAAGTTTTGCAGGCAATTGTGACTTACCTCCTTTCTTGGACCTTAACCAGGACTTGGATATAGAGTTTTTGTACCAGTCTTTGTGGGCCTTGAAATATTCTTCTCCCGCAATAACAAACATCTCCTCAGGGGCTCCTTTTTTTGGAATGCACAACACGTGGGAAATGCTCTTAGGAGTAATTCGTGCGATCATCATTCCATCTTACGTCCGAATTTCCTGTGTCACCGAATTGTAGCTCTTCGAGCATGCAACAACTAAATTAGTGCAGGGTATGGCTGATGGAAAACCCCCTGCATGTGCTAGGCCACTCTGAAGAATTCTATCCTGCAACGAGGTTCTATTGCTCTGCTCAAGGTTCTCTAAAAATTTCTCAAAGTCTAGATGCTCAATCTCTGTATCTCTTATGCTTGCCCAATGATTTTGGATTCCACTTTGCATGAGCGCGAACTAGGGATTACACTTCATGAAGGCACAAATGAAAATGAAAGGCAGGTTCAAAAAATCGTCCACCACCTCGTCCACGTACTTATATTGATGTGACATGCATTTAATGCTGCATTTACTCCATTCCTCGAAAAAATGTCCTTTTCATCCGCATGTCCCTGTTTACAAGATAAATCAAGGTTAGTCCGTACAAATGATTTCATAAGGTGGAGGTACCCCAAAAACCTAGGCAAGGCTTCATGAGTCGCTTGATCGTGGAAAACTCAAACTTTAGAATTGATGGTTGGGACTTTCAAACTTCAGACGAACTCCCCTCAAGCGACCAAACACAAGACAAAGAGACAAGTCAAATGATCGGGGACTTTCAAAAATTTAGAACCCCGCAACAATGTTATGAAATGCGAAAGAAGGGCGACGTGGTTCAAAAACTCACAAAAGCCGCGACTTGGGGCATAATTTAATTTTCAAGGATAACAGACGGATGGCAGATGCAAGCTTTCTTCTCTCTCTTTCTAAAGCCCTTTGAGCCCTTTGGCTAGGTTGCATCAACTACTTCTCACAGGGTGGTAGAATCACTACTCTGATACCAATTGTAATGCCCCCTACTGGGAGTTAACCTAATCTGCCCTAAAATTGGTCAATGGAAATTGTTATCTCAGTATCTTGATGTAGGGCCTGCAACCAGGTTAGTATCACAAGATAAATAAACATATAAACCAATAGTGTACAAATAGAATTCAGATTTACTATTGTAATATCCAAGATGTACATATGGAATTCTCTTTGAAACTCTATCCAACCATCTCATCATCATTGTGGAGTACCAGCTGGGATACCATGCAAGGCGCCTCGAGTCGTTCCACCCAGCTTAGGAGCACGGGATGACAACCTTCTTCTGTCCTCCTAGCCCCACTTGGGGTGTCTCTAATGGTTTGGCTTCCTAGCTACATGCAATCCTTTGTATGTACCATGTCTCCCCTCCAAAATGAGATGACCCAATGGATGAGAATCCTAAAGGGATTTATCATGTGTCACATTAATACACACGAAAATAAAGATATTGACATTTACAAACATATCAGCAAGGTAGAAGGTTATATATAACATTTGTAAGATTAATAATTATCAATGCTAATTATTAGGCCATATAAATTTATACACATATTATACCCTAGATTTGCGTACACACACAGTTTACTGGCTTATTGTGTGTGCAACCTGAAATGATACTCTGTCTGCTCGATGCTTAGTACTCTGAAATCTCTTGCTCTTTTCTGCCTTTCTTCGATTTCTTGTTGGATTCTTATACCTCTCCTTTGGTGGTGAATGGTTGTGACTACTCCTCAAGAGGGTGACAGTTGGACAGAGAGGTGTCTTTTAGCCTAAGATACTAGATTTGTGGTAGGAGGGCAGGGTGTGAGGTTGGGTTTGAGCCTGGTCCGGGTACAAAACAGGTCCAGTCCTAGAATTTTCTCCGGTTTGGCCCCATGGAAACAAGGAAAAAATTGTGTTTTTTTTCTTTCTAATTTTACTTCCGTACGTTGTCTTCCTCTGCTTCTTTGCTCTTCGGTCTCCATCTTCCTCCTCCCTCTTTCATGTGATTGACTTCCAAAATTTTTTGTTTTTTATTTTTATTTTAGCATTACTTTATGGTTTATATCATTCGATTCGGTATGTTTTTAAATTTAATATTTAAATTAAACTAACATAATTTATATTATTATATATTAATAATTATTTTAAATTAAATTTTTAAACATATTTTATTTATTTATTTTGTTTTATGTTTAAACTTTATTTAATATTAAAACATATTAGTATATATATATATGTACGGACATACCCATACCTGTACCCAAGGAATTTTTTTTGCCAATTCTGTGATTCTGTATCCGTACCCGTACCCGAATCGGTAACTTAGCTTTTAGCAAATCACATGACCTTTCCTGATTGAGCCGCCTCCTTGATTATGATTTTTTATTCTAATTAATCCCTTAATCTCGTCTTTAAGGAATTGCATGTCTTTCAGATAGTAGGAACAGACCCTTCGGCAGTTAACGGTATCGTGGCTGCATTCTTGATCTCTGGGATTAATGGTGGTAGCATGAATGATATGTTTCCTTATGCTTTTCACCATTAGTCTATTGTCTATGAAGGATATCTCAGATTGCTGATAACGTATGTCTTGTGAAGTCTTAATCAATGAATATGGTTATTATCCTCCTCATGATATGATTGTGACACTTTTTTATTTTGTTGGAGAGGATGTTGGAGGTGTAGAATGCTCTACAGTCCATGGTGGTTCATGGACAATGGAAAAAGTGGGCTCAATCAAATCCAAAAGAAGGAAGGGTGAGAAAGAGGGTGCTTAATGGCATTTGGTAGTCCAATAACAAGTAATTTTTTTCTTATTTAATAATGAATATGTTTGAGTTCTACTTTGTTTTTATTTTAAAATTAAACTTACAATATTAATATGGCTAAATATCATAATTTTTAAATGTTTATGTAGATATATTTTCTCTATCATGTTACCTGTTGTGGGGGTAATTAAGTATACAAATATAAACTCTTCAAGTCTTGGAGAGATTTATGAGGCTTTTGATATCATGTTTGATCAAATAAAGCAAGCAATTCATGATAAGGATCTTGGATTACAATTCAATGAGAAGCATATTTGGCCTATTATAACAAAGAGGTGGAACAAGATGAACACCCCTCTTAGGCTGCCTATGGTGTAATACCAAGTGGTATGTATTTAGAGCTGATTGAATTCTTCCTTCTAAAGATGATGAGTTAATGGAGGGGTTTATACAGGCCCTTTGTAAGATGTATAGCAGTGAGCAGGCAACCATACATTGAGAGAAATGGCTTTAGTTCTTCAATCTTCAGGGTAATACATTCAACAAAATAGAGGCTAGGGTGCATAGAGCTATTATTGCACAAAATAGGCCCATTGGATGGTGGAAATTTCATGTGAAGACACATTGGAGTTTATAGTGCCCTGAGACTTTGATATTGACTAACACTAAGTTGTTGGTTCGGGTACGGAAATTTTTTTCCTTGGGTGAAGGTGCGAGAATATATATATATATATATATATATATATATATATATATATAATGTGTGTGTTCAAAATTATAAATTATAAGAATAGTGATACTCATAATTGCCAATAAATAAAATATTTAAACACCTCATATTCATAATTTGTAAAAACGAAGATACTCAAGTCTCAAAATATCATTAGTATAAATCTTTCTAAATGCAGCCTTATAGCCTTATAGCCAACAACAACCTCCCCATCTCTATATGGTGGTGGTACCCTCCTCGGCGATGGAAGTACCTCTTTGCTACAGTACTTTGGCGACAAAGCAAATGCTAAGGGTGTAAGAATACTTGTTTCTATACCAATTTTTTTGCATTTATTTTCAATGTTAGATTTCAGACAGTATAAAAAACAGTTTGCTTGCATGCACTGAAGAGGTTTTCTATTTGCAAGCTGTATGTGATTTGTTTGAATGGGTTTGTAATGCAATAACTTTACATAAACTCATATAAGAAAGTTGGTATTCATGAACATAGAAATGAGAAACGTTTACATAACAAGGACAACTTAAATAATCTATATTTGGTACAATATTCAACTATGGCAAAACAAAATTACAGAGATGTGTCCAATTCAAATCTGACTTTAGCATTATTCACTCACTTGGAACAGTGATAATAGCAATAATTTTTCTGTAAGCACTCAGTTGCCAATTAGAATCTACTCCTAGAAATTAGAGCTTATATGCTTCATGCCAATAACCAAGAATTGCTTGCTAACACATTTGAAAACCCTTCACTTCTGCTCTTATAACTTATACCTAGTGACCAGCCATATACTATATACTTGCCTTAAATAGTTGTAAACATGCATTCACCCCACATTAGAAATTGCTGCCACCAGCAGATTTGACATGCCAGCATTGAATCAATGCCCAACAAATCTAAGTATAATTGTCCAGCAAAGTGCCTTATTTCCCCAATGAAATAGACAACAATGTCAACAAGAAAGTATCACATCCAATTGTAGGATGGATTGTCCTCATAAACCTTAAATCAACTGTTCTACTAGCTGCTTCAGTTGGAAACTAACCTCACGTCTAGGCATTTCACAACCAAACTCCTAGTCATCACTTTTTTGTCATGTAATGGTTACCTATATAAACTTTAAGGCTGCTGACCTGCTCTTATTCAGTCATGCCAACCCTAGCCAGAGTTCAGTCTGCCTTAAACCATACACTCCGTCGTTGAAAAGCCACACACTAGCAGACATACCTTGCACCCCAGCAAAAATGGACTATCCATGCCAAACATAAGGTTATAGAATTTGGTCACTGGCACAAATCTCCAAGATAAAGAAATAATCAAATTTTTGAATGAATTCAAAGAGACCCCTGAGTCCTCTTTTATAACCTTCCCAAGAACTTTCCAAAAATTACAATTTAAAATCACTTTCTAATTTTATTAAACCTTCTTTCTCCGAAAAGTGATTTATTTCATTATTCAATATTTCCAGCATTTTAGTCACTTTATCAAGCATCCATGCTTTAAAACTTTTAATTCCCTTTCCAATGAGCTATTATACTAAGTTACTTTTTAAATAATTTTATAAAATTAAGCAGCCTTAGTGAAATATTTAAATTAAAGCTCAATAATTCACCTGAGATGCAGAAACTGCTGAACAACATCAGAATCAAAAGTTGACTATAAGGGAATGACACTAATGATGAATAATGATAAGAAGGATTGACCGGGTGACTTTCTTGGAGAACATGCCAAAAGTCAGAATTCAGTTCAGAAAGTGTCATAGGAGTTCTCAAGACCAACTGAGCTCACTGCCAACCACAAACATCCCTTCTCACAAGGTTGACAAGGTTGGTATTGATTGAGAAAGCCGGAGCTAACTACTATGCTAGAGTGACAAAAAATGAGGACATTACAAATGGGGTGGTCATATTGTTCCAATGGTCAACGATAAAATTTTGCACAATTTTGAAAAATGTTTCTGTTGGATCATGTTCCTTGGCTTCTATAATCGCTTTTATTTTTGTTAATTTTGGTGATCAGATTAGATAGACAAAAATTCACACAATTGCACAAAGATTACCCTAGGAAAACCTTCCTCTTGAAGGTGAAAAACCAAGCAAGAAATAAGTCTTTATTATCTCAATTACATCAAGAGATTTTACAAGGAATTTGCTTCACACTTGAAGCTATATATGGCTGACAATAATTCGCTTATAGAGAATATATAATCTGCTATACAATCGATCTTCCTTAAGTGATTCTCAAGCTGCAGTATATAGTATTCTATCTGCAGTAGATGAATGCCACAAACTGCTGTAGGATGAATATCAACAACTGCTGTAAGATGTATATGCTTCGATCTGCTTGATGTGTATGTATTCGATGCTTTGAAGGAGGGGAAGAATGGTTCTATATACCCTTCACAAGGTGGCGCCAACCAACACGTCTCCTTAGGAAGTCGTCTCCTTATAATGATCATGTCTCTTCATTATTAGGACTTTAGTTAGGAATAGAACACGTCTTAATAAATGTGTCTTATAATCCAAGGGTTGCGGAGTACACATAATCGGAATATTAACAAATAGAAGCAAATCGATGCAATTAAATTGTCTAAGGCCGAAAGGCCAATTAGACAATTTAATAGTCTATGTCGGCCCACAAAGATTCTGACCGATGCTGACCGACGCTATCACATTAACACTCCCTCTTAGCTAGGGAGGAATCCTTCTTGATATCTAAGTCACATAGTGATATCCACCATGGCTACTCCCAGAGGGTGGATCCATCATGGCTACACCCATGAATGGAAATACAAATGAACACAACCACCATGGCTACACCCATGAATGGGTCCATCATGGCTACTCCTATGAATGGAAATCAAATAAACACGAGTGCCCATCACTGAAATGTGATGTTGTCATCTCAGCATGACATTCACCATAGCTACTCCCAGAGGGTGAATAAACACAAGTGCTAAGTCATGGTATTTCTCCCATGACATCCACCATGACTACTCCCAGAGTGTGGATCCACCATACCTACTCGCAGAGGGTGGAACAAGGGCTTACATCTCAAACTTCTCTCTCACAGAGAAGAATGCATTAACAAGGGTTTGCACCTCAAACTTCTCTCACAGAGAAGAATGCATTAACAAGGGATTGCACCTCAAACTTCTCTCACAGAGAAGAATGCATTAACAAGGGCTTGCACCTCAAACTTCTCTCATAGAGAAGAATGCATTATAATACATCTCAAATAATCACTGATGCTGAGATTCTCTCTCAGCAAGGGCTTTGTTCTCCACAACTCCAAGTTTGTCTTGAAATGCACAAACTTCACTTTGGCAAGAGGCTTGGTGAGAATGTCAGTCGTCTGCTCCTCAGTACAAATGTATCTCAATTGAACTGCATTCCTCTGTAGCATATCTTTGATGTGGTGGTATTGAATCTCAACATGCTTTGTTCTGTCATGGAACACTGGATTGACCGAAAGCTTCACACAACTTTGGTTATCACAATGAATGGTAGTGGGCTCCAATGACTGTCCAAACGACCCTGCAAGGAGGTTCCAAAGCTACACTGCTTCGCAAGTTGCCACACATGCTGCAATGTATTTTGCCTTTGCTGTGCACAGTGCCACTGAAGACTGCTTCCTGCTACACCAAAAAATCATAGCAGATCCCAAACTGAAGCAACAACTAGAGGTGCTCTTCCGATCAGTAACACTCCTTGCCCAATTAGAATCATAATAGCCTTCAAGAATCAGGTCCACACTAGAAGAATATTTCAAGCCATATCCAATTGTGCCACACAAGAATCTCAAGATATGCTTGGCTGCAACTAAATGTATTTGTCTCGGTTCACACATGAACTGACTAAGTGCACTCACTGCATAGCAAATATCTGGTCTAGTGTTAACTAGATACATCAAAGACCCAATCAACTACCTGTACATAGTAGGATTCACAAGATCTGAACTAGCTGGAGCTTCCCTCAATTTATTCAAGTTAGTTTCCATCGACGTGGACATAGATTTGCAATCTAACATTCCAAATCTCTTTAAGATATCAATGGTGTATTTTCCTTGACTTAGGATAATTTCATTGGGCCTCTGCCATACTTCCCAATCTAGAAAGAAATGCATGAGTCCTAAGTCCATCTCGAATTCTGAAGTCAACTCCTTTTTGCATCTATGGATGAGATGATCTTCCTTGGTAACAAATAGGTCATCAACATAAAGTACCAAGATCAACATTTCACCATTGAATACCTTGAAGTAAAGATTTAGATCAGCATCATTCTTGCAGAAACCCAAGCCCACTAAGTATCTGTCAATTCTTTCATACCAAGCACGAGGTGCCTGCTTAAGACCATATAAAGCTTTCTTCAATTTACATACATGAGACTCTTTTCCATGAATCACAAACCCCTCAGGTTGGTTGATGTAGACCTCTTCCTTAATCACACCATTGAGAAAAACCGTCTTCACATCCATCTGATGTAACTTCCATCCCTTAGCTATTGCAATGGCAATGATGGTCTTGATGGAAGTAGAGCGAGCAACATGAGCAAATGTTTCTTCATAGTCTATTCCCTCTTTTTGAGAGAAACCACGAGCCACAAATCTAGCCTTGTACTTTTCAATGCTTCCATCAGCTGCATGCTTAATCTTGTACAGCCACTTGGAAGATACAACGGATTTTCCCTCAGATCTAGGGACAACATCCCACACATGGTTCTTGATAATGGATTGATACTCTTCATCCATTGCATCTTTCCATACTTGCTGTTGTGAGGCTTCCTCAACACTGGAAGTTTCAGTCTCAATAAGATTACACATCAATGCAACATAGCTATAAAATCTCTGTGGTCTTTTACTTTCTCGAAATGTGCCTCTAGGAGTTGAGAACTGTTCTGCCTCTGGCATAATGTTCCTTGCCCAAAGAGGTCTCTTTCGATTCACAACAATATCTTTAGGCTCATCAGTAAGATCCAAAGGTTCAACTGGATCATCATTCACTTCAGGTTCTGTAGACTCCCTCTGAATCTCAGGAGCATGATCAACATCCATGTCTTGAGGAGTCTCATGATTTTCATCATCTATCTCCATGCATGAACCCTTTGATTTTCTGAATTCAACATCTTCCTCAAATGTGACATCCTTGCTTACTTCTATTTGCTTCTGACCAGGAATGTAAATATGGTAGGCTTTGGAGGTTTCATTGTAGCCCACAAATATCCCTCTCTTGACAGAAGGTTCCAACTTGGTCCTCTTGTCCTTGGGAATATGAACATACATAGGACAACCAAAGATACTTAGGTGATTGATATCAGGCTTAATCCCTGAAAAGGCTTCTTCAAGAGTCATATTCTGCAATATCCGATGAGGACATCTGTTCTGAACATACATTGTTGTTCTAGAAGCTTCTGGCCATAGAAAAGTCTGAAGGTCTTGATCATGAATCATAGCTTTTGCAGCTTCAACAATGGATCTGTTCTTTCTTTCTACAACCCCATTTTGTTGAGGCTTGTAAGGGACACAAAACTCCCTCTTGATCCCTACCTCAATACAGAAATCACGAAAGCTACCCGAGGTGTACTCACTTCCATTATCAGACCTTAAAACTTTAATTCTCTTTCCAAATAAATTTTCTACTTGAGCCTTAAACTCTTTAAATCTACCTAGGACTTCATCAGACTCTTTAGACCTTAAGAAATAAATCCAATTCTTCCTAGGATAGTCATCTATGAAAGTTACATAATACAAAAATCCACTTAGGGATGGAATTGACATTGGACCACATAAATCTGAATGTACAAGATCTAGAATTTCTTTAGACTTGCTTTCACTACTATGAAAAGGACTCTTAATATTTTTACTCATAGCACAACCTTTACAAGTACCATCATGTACATGATTAAGTTTAGGAATACCTTTCACCATCTTCTCCAGTGATGGAAGAGCCCTGAAATGAAGATGCCCAAGTTTTCTATGCCAAAGTTCGCTAGAACTGGAAGAGTCATGAAGAAGAGCTTGGACAAGATGAGTGGAGTGCTTATACAAACTCTCATGTCGATTCTTGATCACACGTGCAGTCTTGATGCTGGAGTTCTTTGGCCATGCAAGAAATCTTCCTTCAGAAAATGCAATTTGATAGCCCTTATCCTCCAAGGCAGAGATAGACACAAGGTTTCTCTTGATTCCCGACATGAATAAAACATCACTTAGATGAAGAGAGACTCCAGATTCTAGATGAATTGATGTAGCACCAAACCCTCTTACTGCATAGCGTGCATATCTCCAATAATCACTTGGAGATTAGACTCCTCCACCAAATCTGATAGATGCTCCCAATAGCCGGTGATGTGTCTACACTCTAGAGGCTCCACTATCAATCAGCCAGGTATCACTATCCATAGGAACATTGCTTGATAATGCTGATATAAAAAGGAATCCGTTGGAGTTATCTTCAGTGTCCTTCTGAGTTGAGACTTCATTTATATTCGCCCCTTGTTGCTTAGGTCTTGTCAAACAATCCCTTGCATAGTGACCAAACTTGTCACATCTAAAGCATTGGATGTGAGATAAATCTTTCTTCTTCTTCTTTGAATCAGGTGTGGAATCTGATCTCTGGTCTCTTCATTTTGAGAACCTTTGACAATTCCCCTAGCCGCCAATCTTGATTCTTCTTGAATGCAATCCGCACGAAGTCGATCAAACTTAGGTAATTTGGATCTCCCACTTATACTTTGAATAAATGGCTCCCATGAATGAGGAAGACCATTCAATGCCAACATGACAAGGTCTTTTTCAATCACTAGGTCTCCAATTGCGCTTAGTTGATCTCTCAATTCTAAAATCTTCATGAAGAATGACATAACTGATTCTCCTTTTGCCATTTTCACTTGATGAAGTTGTTGCCTCAAGGCAAGAGCCCTACTTGTGTTGTTAATCTCATATAGACCTTCCAAGGTCTTGAACATGTCTCTCACAGTTGTCATCTTGGAGATGAGAGGTACTAAGTGATCCCTCACGGAGTCGATTAATATCTTCTTTGCTTTGATGGCATTCTTCTTGAATTAGAGCTTCTCCTCATGATCTTCAGGTTCGGTTAAATCCTTTTCCTCCACGAACTGAAGATCATTTTCTTCAAGTGCAATGAGCACTCTAAACTTCCATGAGGTGAAGTTTGATGCACCTTCAAACCTATCCTCGACTTTAAGACCATTCACCATTTTCGAGGCTTGAGGTTTCTTCTTGAAGATGAAAGAGGAGAGAAAACTTCGCAGTTTAGGGAAATCTGATCACGATCTTTCTTTACCCTGGCTCTAATACCATGTTAATTTTGGTGATCAGATTAGATAGACAAAAATTCACACAATTGCACAAAGATTACCTTAGGAAAACCTTCCTCTTGAAGGTGAAAAACCCAGTCTCAATTATATCAAGAGATTTTACAAGAAATTTGCTTCACACTTGAAGCTATATATGGCTGACAATCAATCTTCCTTAGTGACTCTCAAGCTGCAGTATATAGTATTCTATCTGCAGTAGATGAATGTCACGAACTGCTGTAGGATGAATATCAACAACTGCTGTAAGATGTATATGCTTCGATCTGCTTGATGTGTATGTATTCGATGCTTTGAAGGAGGGAAAGAATGGTTCTATATACCCTTCACAAGGTGGCACCAACCAACACATCTCCTTAGGAAGTCGACTCCTTATAATGATCATGTCTCTTCATTAACACGACTTTAGTTAGGAATAGAACACGTCTTGCGGAATATTAACAAATAGAAGCAAATCAATGCAATTAAATTGTATAAGGCCAAAAAGCCAATTAGATAATTTAATAATCTATGTCGGCTCACAAAGATTCTGACCGATGCTATCACATTAACAATTTTCTCCATCATGGAGTCCATGGCATCATAAATTTCACCCGAACATAGGTGATTAGTATCAAAATACCTAATCATGGTCATGATGGGCTTAGTGAAATTCAAAACATATTCCACACAAGCCCACCATTCATCATCTAGGGTCAATGCTTTTACTTTTGTGCTTTTTTTGTGCTTGAATGCCTCCACACACTCCTCAAGTTGTTGATGACCATAGAACTCAAGGCCTCTCTCACCTTCACAAGTTGTCTTAAAACGATTATGTGAGATGAAATTCGTGTTTCGACAACCTAACATGGTATAAAATAATACACATCACATATCAACAATAAAAATTAAAATTAAAAAATAAAATTGAAATTACCTTCAACAACTCTAACTTAGAGAAGGTCTTGAATGTGGTTTGTGACATATGATGATTAGTCACATACATTTGAATCTCTCCGCCCTCCATATAGACTTGTTTGATCTATTCAACTTGTGTGCCAATCTTTTGCAATATCAAATTGAGTGAGTGGACTACACAAGGTGTCCAAAAAATGTGACTATATTTAGCTTCCACTATAGACTCAATTGCCCTACAATTTTAAGTTCCGCTCGTTATGAAGTTGTTAATATTTTCAAGCCCCATCATTTCAATGGATTCTATGAGGATATTGGCAATGGAAGTTTCATCTTTTACTTGCCCCTCACAATCCATTGCCCTCAAAAACATCACCCCTTTAGGGGATATTACAATAACATTGATCAATAGTCTATTTTTGTAGTCTTTCCATCCATTAGAAACAATGGACACATTTGTTTTGCACCATGTATCCTTCACCACTCTCAATGCTGTCTTTGTTGAACCTTTCTCCTTCACCAATAAGGTGGTTCACACCTTTTCATAGCTAGGACTATTGTAATAGGAGGTGTATTGTAAAGGGTATTCACCATATCCTGCCTATAAGGTGATCTAACAATGTTGAAAGGAAGCCCATTACCATAAATGCAACGAGCAACACTCTCATCTGCAACCTCTCTGACTTCATTTTTGAAAGTCTTGTTCAATCGGCCTCTTTTTCATGAAATCAAAAGATTCTTTTTTTCAAAAGACAGTGGCATTGGCATGAAAAGATATGGGCCAGCTGGTTATGTGAGGCCATTAGAGGGTTTTTGCAAGCTTTTCTTGGCATGAGGATGTGCAAGAGCCTTTGATCTATTATTTCTTATGTTGGCATCCTCTTGTTCTGTAACATAAGCCAATATTTGTTCTTTTGGCCACCCTTTAATACTTGGCCTTAGACAAACTTTTAAAGTGAAAGCTCACTTATGCGCCATTCCTTTACAAGCTCACTTAGGTCCATGTGTTGAACCTAGTGGTTTGATACCACATGTAACAATCAAAATCCTATTGTTAGAACATAATGTTATTAGGGGTCAGATCCTAATAACATTTATATATAATATTCTAATATAAGGTTATAAAACCTTATATATTATATGCTTTATAAGTATATCCCATTTGAAATAATTATAATCTAATAAATATTAGATTATTAATTATTTATGAATGGGGGGTTATTGAAAAGGAGTGACCAGTGAAGCCACCCTTCCTCCTATATTTAAGGAGGTTCTCTCTCATTTGAGAGGTGTATGAATTTGGAGCTTTTATGGTGAGTTGTATCACCATGCACAAGAGGTATTATTGGCCATGTGGAAGTATTGGAGGAGTGTCCCCAAGTTCTAGTCTATGATAGACTACATTTGTAAGTGTTTTAATAAAATGATGCTTTATGGGGTTTTTTACCCGAAAGGGTTTTCCCCATGCATATCTTGTGTAATGTGTTATTTCATAGTTGTATGATTCATAATGTATTTATTTTATATCTTGTTTGTAATGATTAGTATCCTAAGATCCTAATTTCTAACACCTATCCACTTAAGAATGTTATAAGTAACTTACTTTTAACATGGTAAAACCCCAAAAGGTAAGATAATTTCATGGAAAAAATTTCAATTTTTAAATTAACATTTCTATAACATGATCATGCACCATATGAAATATCAATATGAAAATGAAATCTTTTCTTTCTTTACTTTACTTAAATATTACAAAACATAAACAAGAAATATTAGTGTTAACCGCATTTGCATTCAAATTTTGTGTCCATCTCACAAGCCTCAGCTAGTCAACTGCATCATTCAAGTGCTTTTCCTCCAACCACAAACCAATGGTCCCCCACACACCTTCCTTCTAGAAGTGGCCCTACCCTTCACAAAGTATATAGACAATAGGAACCTATGTTGAGCCATCTAAGTCCCGGTGCTGTGTTATTCATAACCCATTCAACCATAGTGCTATAGATAGACTTCTAACTAAGTATGACCATATTAGAGGAATTATGAACTGGAAAGTGGAAACACATGTGAACCAACTAGACGCATGCAGTGACTTATGAAGATTGTGCACCTCGCCTTTGAATAAGACGGGTTGAATGTGTGAATATTTTGTCATTGATGTCAAAGGTACATTGTTTTTCTTTGCTTGACTTTCCGGAAAGATAATTGGAATGTAATGCTTATCAAGCTGCTGATTATTCATCAAATTTTCATTAGCTACTTGGCTACTTGCTTGAGCTGGTTGCTTACTTGCTTGAGCTACTTGGCTACTTGCTTGAGCTCCTTGGTTGTCTGCATGTGCTGGTTGCTTGTCTACTTCACTTGCTTGCTTGCCTCTGCTGTTAGCTAGTCTACCTCTTTGTGCCAAGTCTTGCCATATCAAATTGCCATTTCACTGTATGACTTTTCAAGAGGTCGATTCTTCAAGACAAGCCATTGAAAAGAGGCACGATTTCCTTAATTAAGGGTTGTGACAGTTTTTAGATGTATGGCAGTTGAATTTAATGTGCATTCACCACATATTCCCAACGTTTTTGGACGGCTTCAGAAATCAATGCTTGGCGTTTTTTTTTCTTGAAACAAATTCATTTACTCATTCATCCTATTTTTAATGCGATAGCTTTAGATGCTTCTGTCGAATGTGAGTGGGGCGGCTTCTGTTTTTTTGTAACGTTTTTTATTGCATTTCAGTTAGAGTTTTATAACTAGATTTCTAGCTTGATACTATTATATAGAAATGAAAAGACAAACATTGTTAGATGAAAATATAGAATAATATTGGCTTATCAGGATTCTATCATTGAGGGCAATTTCTTTATGATTGCGGTTGCGGATGTGTTGGTGTACGTTTTATCATTCACCAAACACAGAATAAAATGTCCAAAGACACTCTATCCTCTCGCAAGAAGATCATATGGCGATTCCAAGGTTTCTTTTGTCAGGTCTTGACGCGTGGATAAGCGCAATGGGCGTTGTGATATGCTGGTAATACACAAAGGGACTTACGCTTGGCCCGTTCAATTCACAATGAAGGTTTAGACAATGAAGCTCTATCATTTGGGACTTGGATCATGGAAAAATTGAAAAGGAGATAAGGGTTTAGAAGTTCTAATCTATTCCTACGAATTCAAGAGACGGTATTGACTAGGTAACTCAATAACCACGCTCTGCTTCGCAATGCTTAGGACAACTACACAAAGTGGGTGCAATCTTCAAGGGATGTGCTTATGATTTTCGCGTCATGAATAACTACCCTCAAATTGAACAATATTTATCTAGATAGAAGTTAAGCATCCACAAAGTAAGCTCAGACTAACTTTACACAATGAACAAAAATCATTTGTTCATGCGATATCCCCGATGTCATTAAATAATAAATCTAATTACTTTGTTGTAAGGCCCAAATTTAATAACAAATATTTCGGGCCCTTTTTATTTAATTAGATTAGGCAAGTTTTGGTTGGTCATGTCGGCCCATTTGTAACCCTTCGGGAAGTTTCCCGAAGCCCATATATTTGGCCGTGTTAGTCATTGTTGGGGGTATGCGAGTTTTGATATTTATTTTCTCTTGTGCGAATTCCTGTTGGAGTTTTGGTTACTGCCGTTTCGGAGGTGAAAGACCCTCCCTATTTGGTACTTGCAGTTTCGGTGGGATTCACCTCTCACCCTATCCTGCCTTTGTATTCGTTTCGGATCTGGCAAATCTTGAAATATATCATTGCTTACTTTCTCCAGTTGCGTATCTGTTAATTTGGATTTACATGCATAAGGGGAACTCATAATATTCCGAACCCGTTACTCCGGAAGCCCACCACACAACCGCTGCAATTCACCAAACCTCGGCATCTTTACCCAACTCGCACCACCGTATGGCCTTCACCGTGCACCTTCAACACCACCGCACGGCCTGCTCTGATACCACTGTAATGTTCCTCGGATGAAATACTTGGGCGGCAGAAGTTGGGGCCATTATGGACACTATAACAATGACATCAAACGGAAGGTTGGCAAGATCACCCTGTCATCCTTTGATGGGGCCGGAGCGACCTCGGCACGTGCCTGGGTTCAAAAGGCAGATACTTACTTCCAACTCAACCCGATGCTTGATTTTGAAGCTATCAAGTTTGCAGCACTCCACTTGGAAGGGGTCGCGCATGAATGGTGGCATCATGGAATGGTCACTCTTGGCCATGACCAGATAACTTCCTATGCTGAATTCACAGAGAAGCGCATAGATCGATTTGACGGGAAGGACCCAAAACTCAATTTTAAGGAGTTGGTGCAACTAAAGCAGCCGAGATCTGTGGACAGTTACATCACAGAATTCCAGAGACTATCTATGTTGGTGACCGACATCTCAGAGCGGAGATTGGTGGTCTTGTTCATAGACGGATTGATGGAACCACTGAAAGGTTGGGTAAAAGGGTTCAACCCCAGCACGCTCACAGAAGCAATAAAAAAGGCCCGCAACATGGCAACATCTTCCTTTTCCAGAAGTTTTGCACCTACCAAACCACCTTTTGTTCCGAGGGAGAAGGATAATAAACCCTATCCGAAGGGGTCATCGCTCGATGAAGCCACAAGACAGGAACTCAGAAGGAAGAAGCTGTGTTTCACTTGGAAAGAACCATGGGAACCAGGCCATCGATGTTTGGGCAAAGGAAAGATTCACTATATTGAAGTAATGTTTGATGGAGAAGAGGAGCATGAAGAAAGCAAAACCCCAAGGGAAGAATTGGCCGAAGAAACCAGCCTGGCGAAGAGAATCTCCACATTGGTACGGAGGGGGGGCGTCATCGCCACACTGGTAGGGACCCCGAGGTGCAGTGTATTTAGAGTACATGGTACACTCCAAGGGCAATGAGTTCTTGTTATGCTCGACAGTGGAGCCTCGCTCAACTTCATAAACTCGTCACTCGTCAACCGTAGGGGCTTGTGTACGAAGGAACATGAAGGGTTCGATGTCAAGGTGGCAGGAGGCAATCTCCTATCATGCACTCACCTGGTTCCGCAACTGAGTATCACCATGGGAAATTACACGGTGACCGATGATTTCTTTGTTGTGGATCTGGATGACACGGATGTCATATTGGGCATTCAATGGATGGAGACCCTCGACTAGTACACACAGAGCTTCAAACGGATGGAGTTCTCATTCGAGGTTGATGGCAGGAAGGTAGTTCTCAGGGGAATGTCGAATGGCAGCCCAAGGGAGATTTCTGCCAGAAGGATGGAAGCCATCTTCAGACATGATGAAGTAGTCTGGGCAACACATTGCTTGATCTCAACAAAACCTGTGAAAGGGCAACTGACTCCCTATCAGGATGGGGAACTTCAGTCGGTTTTGGATAGGCATAGCTTGGTCTTCGCTGATATTCCACCTAGTATACCCCCACACAGAGGGTTTGAGCACACCATCGAGTTGGAGGAGGGGGCAAAACCCGTTATCACCACACCCTATCGCCACCCGAAGAAGTTCAAAGATGAGATAGAGAAAACGATCCAGGAACTCCTCGATAAGGGATGGATCCGGCCAAGTTCTAGCCCCTTTGCGTCCTCGGTGGTACTGGTGAAGAAGAAGGACGGGACTCTCAGAATGTTTGTCGATTATCGTGCACTAAACAAGAAGACTATCAAGAATAGGTACCCCATTCCCAGGATTGATGATCTATTGGACGAACTACATGTTGCAATCTATTTCTCCAAGATTGATCTTCGTTCCGGCTACCATCAGATCCGTATGAGGGAGCAAGATGTGGAAAAGACGGCCTTTCGTTGCCATTACGGACACTATGAGTTCTTGGTCATGCTGTTTGGATTAACCAATGCTCCAGCCACTTTTCAGTCTTGCATGAACCATATCTTCAACAAGCAACTGCGTAAGTTCCTATTGGTATTCTTCGATGACATACTCATCTACAACAAGACTTGGAAGGAACATATGGGGCATTTAGATGAAGTATTGGGGATTATGGAATCACAATATCTGTATGCCAAAAGATCCAAATGTGAATTTGGAATGACCGAGGTCCTATACTTGGGTCACGTCATCAGCGCCCAGGGGGTACAAGTTCATCAGGAAAAGATTCAGGCCATTTTGGATTGGCCTCCACCAAAGACTCTCTCGGAGTTGCGTGGATTTTTTGGTTTGTGCAGTTCTTATAGAAGGTTTGTGAAAGAATTTTCACAACTTGGGGCACCACTGACAGATGTGACAAAGAAAGGATCCTTGCATTGGAATGCGGAGGCACAACAGACCTTCGACAAACTAAAAGAAGTGATGAGCATGTGTCCGGTTCTGGCACTACCAAACTTCACTCGCCTTTTCATCTTGGAGTGTGATGCCTCGCGTGAAGGCATTGGAGCGGTGTTGATGCAAGACCGTCACCCCATTGCGTTCAAGAGCCGGAAGCTCTCGGAGTTGAGTGGTTATATTCCATCTACGACAAGGAGATGC
This sequence comes from Cryptomeria japonica, assembly GCF_030272615.1. Taxonomy (NCBI): domain Eukaryota; kingdom Viridiplantae; phylum Streptophyta; class Pinopsida; order Cupressales; family Cupressaceae; genus Cryptomeria; species Cryptomeria japonica. The sequence continues at coordinate 515,067,302 of NC_081408.1, read as the reverse complement.
TCGCCATCATACACGCACTGACGAAGTTTCGGCAGTACCTCGTCGGAGCAAAGTTTGTTGTGCGAACAGATCACAACAGCTTGCGATACTTCTTGGAGCAGAGGGATCTGAATGAACGACAACAAAAATGGGTGAGCAAAGTCCAGGCATTTGATTTCGACATTGAATATGTGAAGGGAAAGAATAACGTAGTTGTTGATGCCCTGTCAAGAAGGCCCACCATATGCTCTTTATCTCAGATTTCGGCGGACTGGAAGGAATACCTGTTGGTTGAATACTCTAAGAACACTTTTGCCTGCGAACTGATGGATGGTCGAGTACAGGATGACCGATACAAGGTAGTTGACGACATCATTTATTACAAGGACATAATTTATCTGGTACCCGAATCCAAGATGAAGGAAAAAGTTTTGAAGGAATTGCACGACTCCCCCTTGGCTAGACACCCAGGATACTTGAAAACCTACAGACAGATCCGTGAAAGGTTTTCTTGGAAGGGGCTTAAGGACGACGTTCTGCAGTATGTACGGGAATGCTCAACCTGTCAGTAGAACAAATCTGAGCATAACCTGCTGGCCGGACTGTTGCAACCATTGCCAATTCCCGACCAGAAATGGGATAGCATCTCGATGGATTTCATTACGAGACTCCCCAGAGTGCAAGGAAAGGATTGCATTTTTGTCATAGTTGACCGATTGACCAAGTATGCACATTTTTTTGCCATCCCCACAAGATATCAAGCAGTTCAAGTAGCCGAGTTGTTCTTCCGTGAGGTGTTCCGCCTATATGGTTTACCGCGAAACATAGTCAGTGACAGGGATAGCCATTTCCTGAGTACCTTCTGGATGGAGTTATTTCAGTTGGCTGGAACTGAGTTGTCGCCCAGCACGAGCTACCATCCGCAGACACACGGACAGGCCGAGATTTTGAACAAATGGCTGGAGGGCTATCTCATGAACTACGTCTCAGCACAACAGAGGGCTTGGGTTCGCTGGTTACATTTGGGTGAACATTGTTACAACACCACTTATCACATGTCGATAGGCATGCCACCTTTCAAAGCACTGTACGGTTATGAACCTTCTTCATTTGTTGACCTGGCATTGGGAGATAGTCGTGCACCAATGGCCAAAGGTTGGCTTCAGGAGAGTTTAGACATCCTGAGAGCTCTCAAAGAAAACCTGCAGAGGGCACAGAACCAACAAAAGATGTATGCTGACCGACACCGGATTGAGCGAAATTTTGAAGTTGGTGATCTGGTTTACCTCTGACTTCAGTCGCATAGACAATCCTCCTTGAAGACAAGTGGTAACGAGAAGTTGAAGCCGCGTTTCTATGGACCCTACAGGGTGGTTCGGAGAGTGGGCGAAGTTGCCTACGAATTGGAGCTTTCTGAGGGAAGTCGGATTCACAATGTTTTTCACGTGTCATGTCTAAAGAAGGCTGTCGGGCAACACGTCACAATGTCCAGGGATCTGCCACCCATCTACGAAGAAGGGAAACTAATTTTGGAACCGGCGAAGGTCGTCGATGTCAGAGAAAAGAGGTTGAGAACACGCACAGTCAAAGAGTTCCTTATACGCTGGAAGAATCTACCCATTGAGGATGCCACCTGGGAAGGCGAACAAATTCTGGAGCATCCAAGTCTGCAATTGCTTGAGGGCAAGCAATTTTTGGCCCGGGAGGACTGTGATATCCCCGATGTAATTAAATAATAAATCTAATTACTTTGTTGTAAGGCCCAAATTCAATAACAAATATTTTGGTCCCTTTTTATTTAATTAGATTAGGCAAGTTTTGGTTGGTCATGTCGGCTCGTTTGTAACCCTTCGGGAAGTTTCCCGGAGCCCATATATTTGGCCGTGTTAGTCATTGTTGGGGGTATGCGAGTTTTGATATTTATTTTCTCTTGTGCGAATTCCTGTTGGAGTTCTGGTTACTGCCATTTCGGAGGTGAAAGACCCTCCCTATTTGGTACTTGCAGTTTCGGTGGGATTCACCTCTCACCCTATCCTGCCTTTGTATTCGTTCCGGATCTGGCAAATCTTGAAATATATCATTGCTTACTTTCTCCAGTTGCGTATCTGTTAATTTGGATTTACATGCATAAGGGGAACTCATAATATTCCGAACTTGTTACTCCAGAAGCCCACCACACAACCGCTGCAGTTCACCAAACCTCGCCATCTTTACCCAACCTGCACCACCGTACGACCTTCACCGTACACCTTCAGCACCACCGCACGGCCTGCTCTGCACCACTGTACGGCCAACCCTACACCACCGTGTGCCGGCTCTGCACCACCATACGGCCAGCCCTACACCACCGTACGACCTTCTTGGTGCTACCGTACGACCTGCCCCTGCACTACCGTGTGGCTTGTTGCGCCACCGTACAACTTCCTTGACCCTACCGTACGGCCACACCACTGTACGACCCTGCTCCAACCCTACCATACGTTTGCCTCCCTCGCTGGTGCGGTCAGGGAACATTACAGTTCATCAAAAGTATGAGCGGAGATTCGCCACAAATCAATACTTATCAAATCTTGCATTCGTCTAACATACATGAAATAAAATCTAAACTATTGTGTTGAGGAAATTGAAAACCTTGCTAATCATTCAGATAATAGAGATTACAAAGCCTAGAAGCACACAAGTAGTATATTATCCAAAAAAGACCTCTCACAACAATATTTCAAAAACCTCACACTCTCCAAATGAGAGGAGGGAACCTTATATAGGCACGCAAAAGTTTTGAATGGCCGAGATTGAACAGTGATCAAGGGCTTAGATTGATAGATCAAAACCCTAATTAGGGTTTGTTACAACTAACTACCACTCGACCAATGGGAAAATTACATTTGGGGACACTTGTCCTTCTTGCTAAATATGAACCAACAATAAAAATAGAAGGTTGTTGCATTGTGAAGTGTGCCCTCTAGAAGCTTTTGTGGATAAGTTAGGTTCATTGAACCTGGACATGTTGACTCGGAACAATTTGATTGGTTGAAAGATGACGAGGCGACACCTTAGCGTGTTGGATGTCTTCCCTAAATTCTCCAAATTGTGTGAAGAGATTGTCTAAGTATGGAAATTTGTTTCTTCTTGTCACCATTTGATTCTGATTGGGAGCTTGTCTTTAATTTTTCAGGAGATGAAATCCTTCAACAAGTTGTCTTGATTGCTTCCATAGGTCTGGGATTGTAGATGAAATCCCCTGAGAAGTGCAAAATTCTTTTCTATATTTTCACCAGGTCTGAGAACTTTTCTTTCTTGATGCTTTGGGATCCTTTCAAGTGCCTTGAATTTGGAGACGAATTCCTTTGTATTTTTGCCACAATGGAGGAAATTGAAATTTTTAGCCAAATTTTGGCCATCCTATGCTCGGACAAACCTTGCTTGTGGACTTGTCTTCAATTCTGAATTTGGCTTGTAACTCCATTTATGTTTTCTGTGATGATCTCGCCTCAGCTGTCATGTATGATCCCTGTCACCTTGAGAAATAGATGAAAATCCTTGCTTCTCTTCTCCTCAATGCCTCAGAAAATTTTCGAATTGTTCTCAAGGCTCTGAAAATGCTTTAGAAAACCTGGAATAATCTCTCTTCAGGTGTCTCGCTCCCCAAATTCAAATTGCTTGAATGAGAGAAATGAATGAATGATTCATTCTTAAAGAGTTTGAATTTTGCAATTAGAAACCCTGTCAGTCCTTCCAAATTCGAACTAGATTTGTTTCTATTTTTCTTCCATTTATCAAACCTAGACATGTCTTGTTTCTTTGTTGAGTTTAGTCTCTTAAGAAAGTTTCTATTTTGATTTCAGTTGAACTCAATCACTTGGGAAAGTTCTGATTTTGTTTCTAGTTTGAGTTTAGTTCCTTGAGAAAGTTTCTATTTTCAGTTTGAGTTCATGAATCGAACTCCATCTTTCTTTCTTCTTCCAAATTTTGACACTTTTTAAAACTTTCTTCTTTCCTTTAGCTCGAATTTTGAAACTTTCTTTCCTTCACCATGGTGGAGTTGGTAAAATATTTTCCTTGCTTGCTGATCAGATTTTCAAGGCAGGGTGGACTTCATGAGAATCCTTTCCTTATGTTGGCTAGATTAATGAGTTTATTTCCTTGGCATAGCGGAGTTGAAAGAATACGTTTCTTTCCTTGCTGCCAACCAAACTATTTCTCAGCCAAGGCGGACCTTGTCATAGATTTTCCTTATTCTTTTCCAGCTTGGGTGGAATTCATGAAATGTCTTCCATCTTATCAAGCAATGAGGGCGGACTTGGAAGAACCTCTTCTCCATCTACATGGCAGACTTGGCAAGAGTCTTTCACTTCTCTTCAAAGCCTTCTACCATTGCTAGGCAGACTTTATCAAACCTTTGAACCTCTTACTTGCCATGTTCTTAACCTCTACGTGGACTTGATCAATCTTTTGCACCATGTTCAATCTTCTTCAAGGCGGACTTCATAAGGCACATTCTCCATGGAGGGCGGACTTGAAGGAGTTCATTCTATGTGAACTTGAAATGCATCCTTGCTGGGCGGACTTAGTTGACTTCATTCCCTCTTCATGCCATCTTCAAGGCGGACTTAGACATGCTTTTGCTCTTCTTTCTTGGCAGAGTTGCTCATATCCTTGCACTTTACAAGGCGGACTTAAGGGGAGTTGTGCACCTTTCACTAGCATGGTGGACTTCATTAAACTCATGCACCTTCTCCTTGGCGGGGTTCATCAAACTTAAGCACCATGAGGGCGGACCTAGTTCCTTTTGTGCATTGATTCGAAGCAGACTTTATGACAGTTGGGAACCAAGGTGAGCGGACTTGGAGAGATCTCTTCCCTTTGCATACATCATGAGGGCGGATTTGATCAAACTCATGACCCTATGAACCTCTTTGCCGGGCGGACTTGAAGAGACCTGATCTCCATGAGAACTAAATTCAAATTCCTCATAACTTATGCATTTCAACTCAGATCTTCTTGAAATTTGAAATTCATACACCATTTATCCTCTGAATTCCTCTGGATCCCTAAAATCTAGGAACTTAGCCTTTTCGAACAAAACTCGAATGTTTGAGTGGAATTCTTGATCATTTTCAATACAACTTAGAGCCAACAGTGCAAACGCTAGATCCCCTTTCCAAAAATAGAAAAAGCAAGCATCCCTAAAAAATAGGAAAAACTTTCTAAAATAGCCATTTTGGGGATCATGCTTAAAGTGTCAAAAACCAAACTTCCTAAACAATAGGAAAAAAACAAAACAAAACTTTCCAAAAATAGAAAGTTACCCAAATTGACCCAAATTAATTGCAATCTTTGTCCTTCGGACTTTCTAGGCACATTGATGGTGTCTAGAATATGTTCCGACCATGGTTTGCACAAATATTGATGCCGGGAAGATTGCGAGGCTTTAACAAAAACCTGAAAAAGAAATAGCAAGGAGGGTCCTCATTTGCAATGGGGTGATGTGTGAAAAGGTCACAACGGGATGGGAGTTTGATATTGGACTAGGATGCATCTTGACTCCTAGTGTGGCTGTACGATTTGGTCAAAAAATGTGAGCCAAAAGAAACACAGTTAGCATTTGAACACCGATATCAGCTAAGTAGAAAAGCTTCTATTTGACTAAGTATATCGAGCCTTGAAATGGAGATATGTTGAAGGAATCATGGATCAATAATTTGTTGGGTTGTTGGTGAGGGTTTCAACGTTAGTGTGCCTTATTGTCTAGAGAATTTCCTATATTGTTCACACTTTTTATTGCAAAAATTTTCACCATTTCAAAAGGACAAGGGCCGATTTGTGCATCTAAATGAAGTTGGTGTTTCAAGGAGAGTTGGTGCTCACTTATGTAATCTAGGTTGGTTCCCATTTGGTTAATGAAAGGCAAAGCTATTGATCTATTGTGATTTTTTACCCAAAAGGATTTTTCGTGTGAAATTTGGTGTTTTCCTTTTGAAGATTGCTCTCTCTATTATGTTTCTTTGTTATATGTGGTTTCATGCGTTTAAAAGTGAAAAATAGAATGGCTCTTGGTTTATGAGAGACATTGGCTCTTTTTCTGTGACTTGTTTCCTTTACACCTCATAGAATAGTCATACTTCTTCTAGATGGAGCAAAATAGAGACAGGATTCTATGTTCATCTTCCTTTTCTTCCTCACCTTGAGCTTGGATATCCAACTTGGCATTGTAACTTGACACATGCAAACTTTTCTTGTGTTAGGGTTTCTACCCTTATCTCTTGCAAAGCATGACTATATGCTTACTATCCCATCCTTTAAATTGAGTATAGTAGGGATTCTATATATGAGTGGAGGTGGATTTTTGAAAAAAACTTTCAAAAACTTGTATGGCAGTTTGACTTGGTTTGGTTTTGATGTCGGCTAGCTATTGATCACAATCGACTACGGATTGTTGCTGCCTTTCGCTTTTGTGGAACTACCGAATATCTCTTGGGTGTTGGATTTTCTATCACTGGTTTCTTTGATTGCATTGTCATGTGCAAGTATGTGTTCTAGCATTGTTTCTAATAGGGTGATGGGCTATAAGTAGTGAGCTACCATGGTGGTACTATTTATGGAAGACTAGAAGTCACGTAGTGCATGTCTAGAGACTCTGATAAGATGGCAGTCACTGGATTGTTCAATGCATTGGTGTTCTCCAATTGGCTTTAAGTCGGACATTCATTGCATTGTTAATTAGAGTGGTGTTCTCCAACTTGCTAAAGTTAAACTAGTTTCTTCTATTTATATCACAACTTTTCCAGATGTTGGTATCTTTATTGTTGTTTTAAAGCATGCTTTTGTTTATAAGATTGATGTGATGTGGGTTAATTATAAATTTAAATTCCTAATAAATTCTATTGATTTTTATTCAGTATTTATTTTGAATTTACAGGTTGAGTCTGTGTTTTCTGTCTGCTTGTCTATAGTAGCTCTAGCCACACTTGATCTCCAGGAGGGATGGTTTATCTAAAGTGTTTGTAATGTGCTTAAAAAACATTTATGAGTTAAATGCCATCCAGTCAAAAGGGATTGAAACTTAGTGATGAGAAATGATGGTATTGTTGTCACAAAAGTTTGCACCCTTGCTTAGCTATCAACTCAACAACCTTGTGAAACATGGAAACAACCCCGAAGTATGGGACCTTGCACAAAGTGGTTGAATCTCCGGAGAAGGCCGACTTCCTTCTCAATCCAAGTGCAGGTGTTGAACCAACTCAACACTCTAAATTCTACTTCTAGAATCTAAACCTATCCTAATAGCTTATAGAGGAAAAGGGAAGAAAGAAATGCTAAAATGGAAGGAGGTGATGCACCAAGATAAGAGATGTTTTAGTCGCCACCCAGATTTGACACAAGAAGCAATCGAAATACCCAGGAGATGCACAAACTTCAGTTGCATGAATGACCCCAAATGCATGTATGGAGGTTAGAGTTTGCTGAATGTCCAAAGGAGAGAAGGTTTCCTACAAATCACACCCAGAAACACGTTAACATAACATATACGTGAAAGAAAGCCACAAAACATGCACTTACAATGAAGCTAAGAAAACATACACAACATGCATGAGTTGAAGGCAAGAATGATAATTTCAATTCATTCTTAGGCCAATGGCTGAACTTATAGTTGCAGAAATGCAAGAAAATATACAAATCTTCAAGAGAAGTGAAAGAGCAAAGAGTAGCTCAAGCCAGCAGGGGGAGAACCCTTTACAATGAGGCTTAATAGCCTATATGTAGCAAACTGGTCGCAAAGGAGAGACCAATGGTCAAGGAGGGGAACTCTTGACTGTAGTATGCACAAAGGAATGTCAGTCAGGGAAGGCAGGGAAGTGCACAAACCTGACATGGTGTACATGCAAGCAACCTAGCCATACCTCGACAAGGAAATTCCAAGAAGAAAAGTGCTTCGAGAAGGTGGATTGCCTGACATTTCAAAGTCAAAGCATGCAGGCCTGACATGAAGGTCATCAAGTAACCATATATAAGCATGTGTAATGTCCCCATTTTGCGAGCATCAGAGTTTGTAAGAATTAGCCTATCATTTGACCCTCGTAGGCTATAATTATTGATAGAGGGCCTCGTGTGGCAGTTACTTGGTGATTAGAGACATTACTCTTCAGCTGGATTCAGGTTTTGGCCTTTGCACAGGTTTTTTGACTCAGATTGGCACACTTACTATTTATAGTAAGTTACTATTTTGGGAGAGTCAGGGTTCCTATTAATAGAAAGACACCTGAGCAGAGCTTATTGGCAGTGTCGGCCTTGATTGGGCCTTTGTAGCTATTTCTAGACTCAGTTCCACATACTTACTATTTATAGTAAGTCACTATTCAGGGTTTCTATTTTTAGACAGGCATCCAATAACATGGAGAACAGGGAGAGTCGACTCCTGGCTCAGACGGCTTAGCAATCAGACAAGTACATCAAGAGATATTAAAGTGACTTAGTGATTTATTTAATATTTTAATATTATTATAAAGTTCTAAAGTAACTTTATAATAATAAAGTCACTTTAATATAATAAAGTGCGTTAAGTGAATAATTTAATGTGGGAATAAATCTTTTATCCCACATTGGCCAGGAAGGTGTTTGAGCTCTCTTAAGGAAAGAATAAAAGGAAAGGCAAGAGTTCATTCTCGGCATCCAGTTGATGAATAGTATTTTGACTGATTTTTATTGTGGAGCCTAGGGCTTTCGCAATTTTCTTCTTTGATCATAAGAAACGAAAACTTCCTATTGATAGTAATTTTGAAGGTGTGAAATAACACCTGAATTATTGCAGTTGTGGGAAAGAATACTTCAGTTCTTTCATTTGTGCAAATTGGTGAATTTTTCTACAAGGGTTTGAAGTTTATTGTTGGAGAACATTTATAATTGGTTGTGAATCGTCACATGGAGTTATATCATTCTTGTTGGGAGAGATTATCAACAAATTATTCAGGGTTTTAAGAGCAGATTGCAAGTTTGTTCTTGCTGCTACAGTGCGCGTGAACAGTGCCGCGCTACAGTATTTTGGTTGATTCCGATTGCAACTTTCATCTCCATCATTAAGCATCACTATTATCAGGTTCCTCTTGCAACTATTAGTAGCTAGTATTGAAATATTAGGCATATAATTTTGCTGTTGTAAGTGATAACTTAGAATCAGATTTGGCATTGATGTAGTCTTTTTGTAAGCCAATTAGTCTTGGCAAATCCATAGCAGCATTGTATTTAGGAATGAATTCAATAAAGGAGATATATGTTGCATACCATTTGTTTGACGAAATGTCCTTTTAATAGCATATATGATCAGCATAATAGTTGCATGCCAGTTGTTTGTCGAAATGTCAGTTGGCTGTAGGTATGCATTCCATATCTAGTTTTCATGTATATGCATTAAAAATACCAAAAAGAACTGCACTCGCATACTAGTTCATTGTAAGAGGTATTGTCAACATCATTGGTGAACTTCCTAAATTTCTTGGCAACTTTCAAAGTGTATCAAACAATCTGAAATACAAAAATCAGAATAGAGAAAGAGAGCATACAAAGTGTTTGACAATATTCCTTGAGCCAAAATTAGTCAGTTTGGGCAAGGGATATTACAGCATGGCCCTATACTCCACTTGATGGCAATCTTGCAAAATCATTAAATGCGCCCATGTAGCCCCATAAATGAAAGTATGCAAGTCGCAGGGATTGATGGAGCATTAAGAGCCTTGAGTGTTGATCACGTCATCTGGAAGTGTCGCAAATCGAGAGGAGTCAAGAACCTGGGAATTTTAGGATTCCAGGGTTTTCGGGTTTCAAAAGGTTTGGAAACTTGAGAATTTCGGGATTTTGGGTTTCAAAAGGCTTGGGAACTTGGGAATTTAGGTATTATGGGGTTTCGGGTTTCAAAAGGCTTGGGCACTTGGGGATTTCGGGGTTCCGGGTTTCATAAGGCTTGGGAAGCTGGGAATTTCGGGATTTCGGGGTTACGGGTTTCAAAAGGCTTGAGAACTTGGGAATTTCGAGATTCTGGGGTTTCTGGGTTTCAAAAGGCTTGGGAACTTCGAATTTCGGGATTTCAAGGTTCCGGGTTTCAAAAGGTTTGGGAACTTGGGAATTTCGGGATTTTGAGTTCTGGGTTTCAAAAGGCTTGAGAACTTGCCTCCCAACAAGACAACACTTAACACTTCATGACCATTGGCCTTGTCCTTGATTAACTGGGGTAGTGCTGGTCCATGGAACATATCTCTGATTGGTTCTCACTGATGGACCAAGGATTATAAAAATGACAACAGGTACATAGAATAATTTTTATTCTAGTTTTATAATTGTACTTCGATTTTTATCCTCGTAGTAAGTGAGATTGTTTTACTCCCAATTGTAAGGTTTTTAGGATTAATTGTTTATTTTTCATCCTATTTTGTGCTTATTTGGGTTGTATTCAATGACCCTTTTTTGTAAGGTATTTAAAACTTGGCATAGTTTATGCCTATAAAATGCTTGTACAATTTCAAAGAAAATAATAATGTGGGTAATCAAGTTTGTAGCTCCTTTTCGAAGAGATTTTCCTGCAACACATTGTAGTGTAACTTCTGACCGCTACTTTGCTTGGTTCTATATCACTTGGGATTTAATTGTTGATGTATCATATGCATCTCAATAACAGATATTGGTTTCAAAAAAACAAAATTCTGCACTATTTGTATAAGTAACATTTGAATTGATATGTGAAGCGGTTGACATGGGGTGACTGACTAATAAGAGTTGTTACATATCATTGCATGCATCAAAAGCAGCAGTACAATAATGATCACATTCCTCTATGAATAGGGTGTTGCTTACTTCTGTCCATATGTGAACACCATAATAGTGAGAAGTGGATTATTCATTTGAGATACATTCTTTTGTAATGAAAACCAGAAGTCCAAGTTGCGAAGTATTGGATTTATGTTCCTCTGATCTATGGACAGAAATCTAAATATCTGAAATAGATGGGATAGGTAACCAAAATATTTATAAAATATTGAAACAAATTTTGACTAATATATTTTCTGCACTTTTGATTCAGGTATACATTTCATTCACAACAAGACAGTTACTTGTACATAGATAAATTGTTTGGTATTTTTATGGTGTATTTAGACTCGTGTGATGCGGTAATTTTGAATTTTAGAGGCTCATTTATATAAGCTTTTATAATGTAGGCATTTGTATACAATGTACCTAGATAATATTTTTGAATATTATTATCAAGAGAATATTAAACTTTTTGATTAAATACCACGGTAGATTGTAAGACGCATTAGCCCCTAGGTGTAGACTGGATGGTTGAGCCATTGAAAGACATGGACAATGATTACAACTTACAGGTTTGAAACCTGATCCGCCCACTGTATATGTTAGGGGCAGCTTGTACAGCCTAGATATTATTGGGGGTTTGCCCTGTGGTTAGAGCTGCCTCTTAAGCCGGGCTACCAATTCCACTGGATAATAAGAATAAAATAAAATAGACATTTTAGGTCAGAATCAGAGTTTGTTTAAATAGATAAATTGGTACCATTCTAGAAAATAACATCTGCTGTCTGCTATTACAGTAATAACTAGCTTATACCATGAATTTAGACATTTGCGCTTATAATAACACTCAGGTCACAGTAGCAACTGTCTTTTCAACTAAATAGTTGACTTAAAAAGTCATCACTACAGAATTTTTGAAGGCAAGATAAATGATATGAGGTTCGTTGAATTCAACTAAGCCTTAGCTTATCATCATCATTGTGGATTATTTTTGCAGAAACGCCTTAAAATATTGATCTGGGAGAATGTTTTATTTTATGTTTATGTTTAGGTGCATGAAATCCATATATCACTTTCTTGTTTTGGTTGAGAGAATGCTGTGTAAATTTGCAGGTTTGTGGCTCTGCTGTGTTTGTGCCAGAGTATGAGGATTTCCGGAGAAATGAGGACAAATATATGTTTAGCTATTCAGTCCGTATGCGCCTTCTACATCAAGAAAAAATCTCACAAAAGAGAATCTTAAGTTCATGCCAACTGTCTAGAAGGCATTGGATTATTCGAGCAAATAACAATGTCATAGACGATGTTGCTGGTGAAGGTGTCATTGGAAAGGTGGTATTCTGAAATGTAAAAGAAACCTTTTTTAAAGTTCGTAGTTGCTAAATTTTGGTCTTTCTTAATTTGAATTGGTTTTGACCAGTATCCACTTTTGCAAGAGGGTGGTGATGAATTTGTATATGAGAGCTGCAGTTATTTGCCTACTTCATCTGGCTCAATTGAAGGTTACTTTACATTTGTCCCTGGAAGGTATGCAATAACTAATAACACTAGATTCCTGGTCTTCTATTTGTGCAATTTGGTATTGAGCACCCTCTGATGTAATTTTTTATGGTTAAGGCTTAGCAAACCTGATGGGCCAGAATTCACTGTTCGAGTAGCCCCAATTCCTCTCCAGATTCCTCAGTATATTTTCTGATTACAAGGAGAGCAAAGTGTATGTTATCTTCTGGTGCCCATATGGAAGATTTTCACTAATTGAATAGGAGAGCAAAGTGACATCTTTCATTGCTTGTGATTGTTTTGGTTGGTGTTATAAAGGACTTACTTTCTTGTTGAATGATTACAGTGTCTTGTTTAGGTTAATTTGGTGAAATATACACATAAACGTAATGTATGTATTTACTTATACACACTTGTGGAAGTGTGTATATAAATGTATATTTGATTAACATACTTATGTGTGTGTGTATGCATGTCTATGTATACTTGATTAAAAACTGGATCAACCAAGTTAGTCAAGAAGGCTACCTTATTCACTTATAGTTTTATTGAAGCTAATATTTTGTCTAACACACCATAAGACTCGTTATTGAGAAAACGAGTATGACACATTAGTCAAGTTGCAAAAGTTGGTGATCAGAAAACACCGAGGAAGAAGTATTGAAGGCCTTTAAAACACAAGGGAATTGAATCTAATAAATGAAAAGGTGAAATTAATGGGACCAAAAATTAGCTGAATTTGTCAAAATAGTTTGATAACAGACAAAATTGCCCTTGTCATAAAAAATAGAGCAGGTTCGATCATGGTTGAACACGTCACTTATATGAAAGAGACATATCTAAAAGATTTGAGAGCTTCAAAATGTCCAAAAGATTCTTTCTAGTAGCCTTGACATTTAAACTTGCTTCTTTGACTCATTTGCAACTTTTTTTTAATAAAAACTTTGATAGAGGTCATGGTGAACGGACAGTTCCTACGTGTTGTTTTAAGAACTTGAGAAGCACTATTATTGACAACTTATGACAGTTTGGGAGTGTATGAGAAGATTAGAGAGTTGTACAGAGTAGGACATTACTATCGTAAGGAGTAGTCTTTGTAAGGCTTGATATAGGCAAGCAACCATTGTAATAGCTCGAGATAGCGACTTAAGCAGATCAACACCTCACTCTTCAAGATTCTTTTCATAATTTGGGTTCCTCTAAGTCAAATTGTTGGTTTCTTCATTCTTGTAATATTATAATAGCTTGATAGAATCTTTTGGATCAATGGATATGTAATGAATTATAAAATTCTATTTGGTGGAGACTGGCTGTCATCATCAGACATATTTTGGGTTGAAGAACAATTGAAAGTTCTTAGTGTTTAGTGATATATGAAAATTAAGGTTTTTGGTTATTAAATTCCAAGGCTGAAAAATTATTTTAGGAGTGGATTTTATATTTTTGAAAAAGATACTAGTCGCCAGTTTTTTGGAGTAATTATAAATTGAGATTTAAAACAATGAAAGGTTTGGTCAAGATTTTTAAATCATCAATTTTAGTTTTGAATTGAAAAAAAAATGTAATATTTTTCTACTTTTTCAATAAATTGGTTATGGTTTGTCTATTTGCTTTCCTAGTTTGCAGATTGGATGGCTTTGTAGAAGTATCTTGATAGTCTCTCTAAGATCACCACTATCAAAATGAAGTATTTTCAACATTTTTATATAGTTTAATGAAAAACAAAAATAGATTTAGATATTATTTTCAAATATAAAAAAAAAAAAATTAATATTTAATATTTCTAGAAAGTGCTGTAGGATCTTTGAATTGTAAATTTTTTAAGTGTTTATCAAGATTTTTTTTATATTTTATATTTTATTTTTAAATACAGTATTTTTAGTTGCTTATAAAATTATTGAGTTATAGCATGCAATCAATTATCATATATGGTTGGGGGAAATTAAAAATTTATTGAAAATCAATGTGCAATGTTAGTCGAGGTTGGGTACCTTTTTAATAGAACATGTTTCCCATGACCTTCACCACTATTGCTCTTATTTTTAAAAATACATAATATTTGTGAAGGATATTCAAATGGAGTTACACATTAGGGAGACCATGTCTTAGTTCTTGATGATGGCATCACTATTTTGGGCAATGTCTTAGTTCTTGATGATGGCATCACTATTTTTCTTTAGATTGGTATATTTGAGAAGTATACAAAAGACATTGGCTCCAAGTTAACTCATCACATAGGTTATAGTAGTGGTGAAATTGGCAAGTTTGAACATTGGATTATAACTTCTCTTGAGGTGATGTTTAGGTGTGGGAAATGAATTGGTTACATAAAGAACAATAACATGGAAACATCAAAAGTGCCAATGATGAATTGCCCTTAAAAAAATCAATCGAAGCCTTCATTAACCTCTCATGACAACAATAATGATATAAATATGAAGAAAAATAACAATACATGTCATTGTTATGGTAAAACATGACATTGTATGATAAATTATTTCAAAAATCAAAAGAGTTAAGAGGAAGTGGTTAGAGCATGTGATAGATGTTCAAATTAGATGAAACACTTTAGTGATCCATTCACATGGAGGCCTAAATCATTATTTATAAGAGATTAAGAGGTATTTTTGGCATCAATATAGGTCACATGGACCTTTTCTAGGATATTGGAAGCAATGCTAGATATCCATCGTATAATGATCACTTTAGACTTGGTTAGTTGTAGCTATTTTAAGTTTAGGCTAACATGGAAAAATGGACAAGTATGTCCTTGGTTTCAAGACAACATAATGATAATATATGACGTAATTTGGCTCACTATTATTCCTTTGCATCATTAATAGGTGGTCAAAGAGATGATGCAAGACAATGCTATGAATAATTGATGGAGCATGAATTTGCAAGATGAGGAGAGTTCAATGGATTAGATGGAGATTGATTCATGGATATTTTATTTGATGTTTAAAGTTGTATGTCATTAATGACTATGACTACAAGGGGAATGCTAAAAAATAGTAGACAAGATCTTTAGGAGGATATTTGTACATCTTTTGGATGTGGTTGGATTGTTCTAGTTGGGATACACTTTGGATGGTTGTGGGATTAGTCATGATAATGTTGCAAAGATCTCTATAGCATCCTCATCCTAATACATGTGAGAGGAGTTGTTTGAGGCATCAAGCTACATATTCATATCGATCATACTCATTTGAAACAAGGAAATAGTATGATTTTGTAGGTTTTTCAGTGGATTGATAAGTCATTCGATTCTATAGATGTAGCTTTGGGGACTTCTTATTTGTAGAATGAACATTATCGCGTTGTTTTAATTCCTTTATTATAGGGATGTTGGAGATCATGTGTCCAAAGAAGATTATCTTAATGTTGGAGGTAGTGTCTAAATAGGACTAACTTGCATGTGGTATTCATGTCTAATGTTATTATGATGGAACATATTTTGAAGATGAAAAGGTTCATTGAGAAAAGGGTTGAGTTCATCACTAGTACTAATCATTTTTTTGTCTAAGGAAGTATACAAGTCTATGAACTATTGATAGGATCGCGGTTGCTAGGAAAGTGCTGATTTTAGGATGGTAAGACCCATTAACTCTTTCGAGCATGTGTTGCATATATTATTGATGACATTCTAGTTCTTGTGTTTAGTTTGTTGATATGGATATGTGGAATGTGTTAATTTTTTAGACCTTATACATATTGCCTATAACATTTTGTGATTGATCATAACTTGATTCACTGATTTTCATATCATTAGTTTTCTTGGATTACTTAATTTTGGTACTTCATTTTAAATTTTGGGCCCATATGATTGGATTGTGTTGACTTGGATTTATGCACCTTTTTTAGGAGCATCATCATTGGTTATTGGTTGCATTATATTGCGATACAACTAAGTTAAGGGGACAATGATTTAATATAGGTCAAGTTATATTTAAGATTCAACATTTGAAGATATGCTTTAAATGGGGTCATTTGAGAATTGTAAGATTGCAAATCCATTTCCATTCAAGCATTTCTTGCTATATGACTTCAACAATTTGCATTCATCATATTGATTGCCAAAGCAATTATTAAGGGCCATATTGGTTGATGTAATTACAACTCTTTATTGAACATATAATATTTGGAATGCTTCGTTAAGGGGGTTGCAAATCTCTCTCCAAGGGGTTACATGTGTATTGGGCTTGTGCACACATTCCTTGTTTACATGGGAGTACACTACGAACAGTAAGATATGTGATGAATAATTAAGTAATGAGTATTTACAAGAGAAGTGATTTGTAGAATATTGTGCTTATTTATAAATTCTATAAAAAGGGATATTTGGTAATTAGATACCAACATGCATGTAAAAAATTAAGATGTTTTGAAGTACTTTTAGTATTGTAATCTCACCAATATAATGATTGCATCCTCTTATTTCAAATTTATATTAATATAATACTATTAGTTGTGAAGTGTGTGGGTAAATGGGATCCACTAGTCTAATTATGTAAACTTGGAATCAAACTCATATACCCCAACAACATTTAGGAATAATCAATAGGCCCAACTTCAGACCTATTGAGGTGAGATGGGGACTATGGTTGATTGAATTGATTTGATAAGAGAATGTGAGAACTAGGGCTAATTATGCAAAATTGAGAGTAATCAACATAAACAGTGAACTTCAGAGCAAATATGCAAACTTTGAGTACATATTTGGAAATGAGAGTTAGAGAGGAATCGATGTTTGCAATTTAAGCCCAAAAGTGTCAAACTATGAGGCTAGGTGATCTAGTCCTGAAGGTGTCAGATGCAAATATCGAAAATAGTTTCAGGATCATGATGTTGCTTAGAATATTCTCTTGAAATTTAATCAAAAAAGTGTCAGACACTGTTTATCGATTGCCACTGTCTAGTGGTTTTTGCTTCTTCAAAATCTGGTTCTCTTTGTCTTAGTTTGCACCTTTTTTATCTATCTTATTTCTCTTTTGAATCTGTAACCCCAAGCTTGATGTTGTTGTCGATGATGATGATGCAACACTCTTTGAATAAGACCCACAAATGTTATTGCAATAACATGACATGAAAAGGCATACAAGATTCAATCATGAAATCACACTTGCATGAAGATTGATGCAACTTGTTGTTCTATAATGCTTAGATATAAAGAAATTTTCTCATAATACTTTCTCTAGGGAGCGATCTCAATAATGCTTAATATTGTAGGATGAAAATCAATTAGAGAAGATGCTCTTATATAGGGTTCCCAAGGTATTTCATAAATTAGGTCAACTTTTGTTGGAAGTCTGAGTTATGTTGTCATTAATGTCAAACTTGTTGGTGGCCCAAATGTCTCGTTGGTCCAGATGTGGTTTGGTTTTTATCTTGTCTTTGATGTTAAACTTGTTGGTTTGGATATGGTCTGGTCTAGATAGGGTTTGGTCTTTTATCTTGTCCTTGTTGTCAAACTTGTTGGTTTGAATATGGTCTAGTTTGGATACAATCTTGTGTTGTGCAAACTACTAGTGGTTACAGTTGATAACAAGTGAGTTGTTATTTTCTTATACAAGTATATGAAAGTTTCTCTATTTTTGAACTGTTAAGAATGCCAAAAATTGGTGTTGATGTTGAGTTTGATCGGTGATGCAGTTGAAGTTTGTCATGGAAGATGATTAGAGATGTATGATGTTGATGTTGTTGTTGAGCTTGATTGGTGCCTTAGCTAAAGTTTGTTGTGGAAGATGATCAAAGATGTATGATATCAATATATGCTGCTTAGTGTTAATGTTGAGTTTGATTGGTACATTAGTTAAGGTTGTGCTATCATTAATGCAATAGTAAGTTGGTGACTCATGTTCTATGACTTGGTATTGTGTATTCAAATGGTGGCATTGTCTAGTAGAGATATTATGCTTACATAAGGACGTTTTCAGAAGGTCAGTATTTCAAAAGTTTCAATATGCATGAAAGAGTACTTAATGCCCTAGTGAAAGAATGATTGATTGATGAGCTCAATTGTTTATCTACACGTTTCATTTGGAATCAACTTTGGAAGATGTGTTACGATATACAACTTGTTGGAATCAACTTAGAAGGATGTGGAGTGCTATGTTTTGATCCCCTCTTTCTCTTGGAGTAGACCGCATTGAATATAATTGGTTTGGATGGTCTAAGTTATGTAATTTTATGTACTCTACTTTGGGCCCACTTAGTTGAGGGTTTTAATGAATATCTTTTTATATAAAGACGAGAAAAGGTATGTGTTGAATGTATATATGAATGAGAGGTATTTGTTTGATGCAAAGTGCTTGTGAATCATATGCAAGCAAATTCAAGGCTTATCTGTTGTCTCCTGGAATGATGTGATGGCTACTCTTAGGAGGAGCGGGGTAGTTTATGTTTCCTCAGTTTTAGCAAAGTAGTTGCAGATGAGAATTGTCCCTTTCAGAGGGAGTATTTGTGATATTCCCTAAAGGAAACCTTCTTCCCTGACTAATCGATGAAATGTAAAGTGAATATGACAGTCCTAATATAGCCAATCTGGAAAATTTATAATTTAATTATATTGATTTTGAAAATGAATGTTCTTTACATACAATATAAATGCAGAATACTTATATCGAGCCTCTAAAATAAGACCGTTCTGATGTTTGTTTCAGTTTGTCACTAGCATACTGTGGCAGCGACGTTATTATTGTTCCCCTTTATGTATGCGCTGGTATTGAGTGTACCCTTACTTATTGCCCCTTAGATATAGACCGGTCTTAATCTTAATTTCTCTGACAACGAAGTTGATTCTTTGAATCCTTTCAGCAGTTACCTCTAATCTCTATTTTTTTCCCTCCCCTTCGTTTGGCATGACCTCCTCTCCTAAGTACCTTTTGAATGGATACATCTCTTTATTTACAACATTCCACCACACCTTTTAGTGTTAGGAATATTTAGTGTTTGTTAATTCGTGCATTTTCATCACCACGTGTTTCTTAAGTAAATCGTGACTTTTCTCCTCAATCGTATCGATTCCTTTATCATGGCTAATCTAATTGCTCATCATCATGTCTAAGTCACTGTTATTAGTCTGTATTCCTTTCTCCATATGAATCACGTCCTAGTTATTATCGGTCTCCTCTAGTGGCTATGTGTTAGGCAGCTACTGTCCAATTTCATCTCTTAGAGACTTCACGAAATTGGTTTGCACGCTGCAAGGGGACATCACAGTCTCCCCCTCTTGAATTTTCTTGTCCTCAAGCAATTTCCTTTTCTTTTGTTTTCTTTTTTTGGGATGAACTTGCACATATATTAGTAGTATCAACATATAATCATATAAATCAAAATAATGATAAATGTTAGAAAAAATTGCTACTTAGTTTCTATTGCATCTCTTGCAATTTGGAGGGGCTAGCTTCCTTGAGCCCTTTTGCCCCAAACTTGAAAGGGACTAGCTTCCTTGAGCCATTTTACCCAACTTGAGAGGGACTGACTTCCTTGGGCCACAAGTCCCTTACACTACTTGACTTTATATTAGTCTTTGTTCATACTAGGAAGGAATGGGAGCCTCCTTGGAACCATTTCTACACCAAGCCTAAGAGACTTACTTGTTCTGCTTGGCGGTTCAAGTCAGCCTTTGTGCCATTCTCATTCCCTTCTTGGGAGGGAGGGAAAGCCTATTTGAGTCATTTCTACACCAAGCCTAAGAGAGGTTGTTCTCCACATCCTCCTTACTCCACTTGGCGGCTCTTATTCGCTATCCACATCTTTAATCTCCTATTTATTCTTAGGAAGATATGAAGTCCTTATTGAACCATTCCTACACCAAGTATCTACTTGGTGTCCCTTACTATCTTGACCACCATTCTCACTTTCTTCTTTGGTTGCTTGGAACCAAATTTCTTAACTCCTTAAGGTAATGTCCTCAATGTTCTATATGTTCTAGAATGGACCATGTCATGGATTAATTATTCATTCCAACTTTTTACTCTTATTTCATATGTATAAATATATCTCTAATTAATGATCTATACATTCTTACATTGATGTTATTTATCATTTTTAAGTACAATAATATTGTCCTATATAGGACACTATCCATCCCTGTTCAAGCTAATTTTCTCTTTTCTTTGAATGTTTTAATACTTTCTTCCTTTTCCCATGTGACATCTTCTTCTGGTAGACCCCTCCATTTGATTATAAATTCAGTGATATCTCTATTTCTTAATTCTTTTCCCTAGTATCTAGGATGATTTATGGTTCTAATATAAGCTTCCCTTCATCATTGAGAGGGGGTAATTATGTACATGGGGCAACTTGCTTCCCTAGGACTTTTTAAAGCATGGATACATGGAAGATGTTATGGATCTTTCTATCTTCAGGGAGCTCTAATTCATAAGCTACCTCACCAACTCTCCTCAAGACCTTGTAGGGTCCATAGAGCCGGCATTTGAGTTTTTATGTTTTGCTTGCTTTGATTGATGACTGTTTGTAAGGTTGTAATCACAAAAATATGAAGTCTCCTTCTTCAAATGATCTCTCCACATGGTTCGTATCAGTGTATAGTTTATGTTGATTTTGGGCATGATGGAGGTTCTCTCTGAGGGCATTCATGATGTCAATATTTTGTTGGACAAAATCTTTAGCTTCTAGTACTTTGTTGTCTTGGAAGACTCCCAAATGATGTGGCTTGATACCCATATAATGCCTTGAATGGACTCTGCCCTATAGACAA
This sequence comes from Cryptomeria japonica, assembly GCF_030272615.1. Taxonomy (NCBI): domain Eukaryota; kingdom Viridiplantae; phylum Streptophyta; class Pinopsida; order Cupressales; family Cupressaceae; genus Cryptomeria; species Cryptomeria japonica. The sequence goes on along the minus strand of NC_081408.1, from coordinate 515,046,301 downwards.
GTGATGAGTGGTGTTGTAACAATACTCCCTAAGGTGTAGCCATTTAATCCATGTTTTTTTCTATCTTGTAACATAATTCCTTAGATATCCCTCTATCCATTTGTTGACAATATTTGTTTTCCTATTTGTTTGTGGATGGTAGCTAGTGCTAAGGGTAAGTTATGTTCTTGCTAACCAGAATAGTTCTTGCTAGAATTGACTAAGAAAATGGTTGTCCCTATCACTAACTATGTTCTTGGGCAACCCATGGAGTCTAAAAATCTCTTTAAAGAACACTTCTACTATTTGAACTGCTTTGTAATTTGTAGATATTGCAAAGAAATGAGCATAATTTGTAAGTCTATCTACTATTGCATAAATGCAATCCCTACCATGCGCCTTGGGTAGACCTGTTATAAAATCCATGGAAATACTTTCCCACTTTTGGTTTGGAATGGGTTGTGGATGTAATAGACTTGTTGGGTGGCCTTGTTTCATCTTATTTGTTGGCACATCATACATTCTTGCACATTCTTAAGGACATCCTTCTTTAATCCCTTCCATGAATATCTTTTCCTAATATGTTTGTATGTCTTGTACTAGCTCTGATGCCCCACCAAGGGATTGCCATGGTATTCCTTCAAGACTTTACTTTTCATCCTTGAATGTGATGGAAGGTATACTCTACCTTTGTATAGGATATTGTCTTCACATTCTTGTATTCATCATTTGGGATTTTTCCTTCTAATATTTCATTGGCTTGGGATCCTTGGCATATTCTACAATGATGTTGTTTCTTCATCCTTTTGAAATGCCAGTGATGGTGTTTAGGCAAAGTCACCTTGATAGTGCATGTGCTACCACATTATTGGATCCTTTGACATATTCAATGTCAAAATCATAAGCTTGGATCTTACTTACCCATTTCTATTGGCAATCATTCAAATCCTTTTGATTCATAAAGTAGTGTAGACTATTGTTGTCTATCTTGACATGGAATTTCCCACATACTAGATATTGTCTAAACTTAGCTAAGGCATGCATGATGGCTAGCATCTCTTTATCATAAATCGAATAGTGTCTTTCAACCTCTATTAGCTTCCTACTTTCAAATGTTATAGGATGTTTCCTTTCAATGAGGACTGCTCTGATTCCTTCCCATGAAGCATCACATTCTAATTTGAATGGTAAGGTGAAATTAGGAATAGATAGAACTGGGCATGAACTGATGGTTTCTTTCAACTATTCAAATGCTTGTTGTTCTTTATCATTCCACATGAAGGCTCCTTTCTTAGTTAGGTTTGTGAGAGGGGCTACAATTTTGAATCCCTTTATAAAGCACCTATAATAGCTGCATAATCCCACAAACCCCCTACGTTGGGTCAAGGTTTTGGGTATGGACCACTCCATAATAGCTTTGATTTTCTCCTCATCACCGCTCACACCATCTTCATTAATCTTATGACCTAAGTAGAGTATTTCCTTCATGTCAAACTCACATTTTGGCACCTTAGCATATATAAATTTCGTCTCTAATATGCTTAGGACCTCTTCAATGGGTTGGATCTGCTCCTCCCATGTTTTGTTGTAAATGAGACTGTAATAAAAAAAAATACAAGGATTTCCTCAATTATTGATGGGAAATATGGTTCATACAAGATTGGAAGGTAGTTGGCGCATTTGTAAGGCCAAATGGCATAACTAAAATTTCAAAGTGCCCATAATGGCACCTGAAGGTTGTCTTGGGTACATCTTCCTTCCTCATCCTTATTTGATTGTAACTTGACTGTAAATCAATTTTTGAGAAATATCTTGCTCCATGAAGCTCATCGATCGACTCATCTATCCTTGGTATAGGGTACCTGTTCTTAATTTTTTGTTGTTGTTGAGGGCTCGATAATCTATGCACATTCTCATAGTGTTGTCCTTCTTCTTGACTAGAACAACTAAAGATGCAAAGTGGTTGCAACTTGGTTGAATGTGCCCCATTTCCAATAGCTTTTTGATAGTTTTCTTGATCTCTTCCTAAAATCTTCGAGGATGCCTGTAGGGAGTGGTAATCACTAGCTTGGATCCTTCTTCGAGTTCTATGGAGTGCTCAAACCCTCTCCTTGGCAGAATACTTGGTGGGATATCTTCAAAGACCTTCTTATGCCTCCTAAAAATGGGTTGAATGCCTATATGAATCATTGATTCGAGGGGGGAGGAGATTTTTCTAGGACCACACATTGTGTAATCCATTCCCCTTGTCTGTGTCAAATGATTTTTTTGATGATTTTGTGAAACTACTCTTGGAGCTCCATTTGGCAATCCTTTCAATGTTACCTCTCGTCCATCATGCTAGAAGCATATCTCTAGATTTGGAAGATCCATGGTGAAACACCCCAATGAGTGGATCCAAGGTGTCCCAAATATTACATCATTTCCCAATGTTACTACATAGAAGTTTCCTTGTATTGTATGGTCTCCCACCTAAATTTCTAGTTGGGGAATCATTGTGGTACATTGTGCTATGGCTCCATTTGCTAAGATCACCTTGAACACTTTAATTTTTAAATTTTTTTCAGCTTCCTTTTTGCCACTAAATTCTGATTTATGAAATTGTGGGAGACCCCACTATCCACCAAAGCAATTACTTTTTGCCCTTTTAGAGTCCCCTTAAGTCTTAAAGGTCTATGTTCATGTTCACGTGAAATAATTGCTAATGTCCCTTGTTGTTCCTCTTTGAACCTTGCCCTTTTGTGAGAGCTCCCTTTAGTTCCCCCATCTTCAATTTAATGAATTTGACCCCTTTTGCATTGATGGTCAGGCCTCCATGGTTCTTTGCTTTTGAGACATTGGTTTCTTCCTTCTTAAGTCTTCTCTTTGACCTAGGCCATCTTTTGTTTGGCATCTATGTCCAAGTCTTGATGAGGGCAGAACTCGAGACTTAGAAAAACACAACAACAAAGACACAAAAGATCTATTTTATTATTGATTGAAATATCTTTTTGGTACATGCAATTACATTAAGGAGGATTAAATCCTCACAAGCTGCAACAAATTACAACACAATTTCTAGAAAACCCTTTTTTTACAATCCAGCTTTTCTCACTCCAAAAATTGTTCCAAGTTTCTCCAAAAATGAATCCTAAATAGCCTCCCTATGATTTGGAGCCAAAATTACAATTTAAAATTTAAAATTTAAAATTATGGCAGACAAGTGCCAAAACTTGAAATTGGAAATTGTGAATTTGAGCCAAATTTGAAATCTGGAACTTTCCAAAAAATGGTCCAACTTTTGACAGCCACAACTTTTGATTTGGTGATCGAATTGACACACTGTTTAAGTGTCAGAAAGCTATCAGAGTGAAGAATATGCTAAGAATCTGCTCTATCAATTCCCGCTATTTTGGGGGTCGTTCAAGACCATTTAGTGCCTCAAATCCGACTCAGAAGAATTTTCAGTAAAACTTGAATAACTTTCACACAAAAAATGATTTTGACTTGATTGTTTCGCCAAAGTGATTATTTTTCTATTCTAAAGCTTCCCACAAATTTCTATCTCCATCCACCTTCAAATTGAAACTTTCTAAAAATAACATATTGGCTAGAAAAAGTAGTTGGACAATTTTGGCAGTTGGAATTTCTTATTCGTCCAAAGAGGTATCCAGAAATGTAAAAACATTAAAAGAAAACTATCAAAAAGGAATTTTTTTCTGGGTGATGCAAGATTTTCCTTACACCATTGGATGCTCCTACATCAGGTTTCCATAACTCTTTGCAGAAATAGCATGGTGTCTCTTTCTCTTTATAGTCTTCATTTCTATGAGGATTCTTTGGGTATGCTTTGGATACCATATATTTTGGTTTTTCCTTGGAGTAGTTAGCTTCAACCTTAATGGCACTTTGTATTGCTTCAACCAAGCTTTGGGCATCCAAGGGATCTAATATTTTTTTAACTGACTCCAAGAGTCCTTCCACAAATACTTAGGTAAGCCTTCTTTGAGAGAGATCTAGAATCATTACTTCTAATCTTTGAATTTCATTGGCATAATCTTCTACAGTTCCTTGTTGACTGAGTAGAATTAATTCCTTGAAGTACCATTCTGGGTTCCTTTGATCGAATCTTTTGATGAGCCTTTGAGTGAATTCACTATAGGTGGCGATGTTTTGATAACCTTTAGTGATAAGGCCGTGATGCCACCAATTGTATGTTGTCCCAGCTAGATGAAGAGTAGCAAACTTGATGGATTTTTCCTCCATCATAGGACAATGATAAATATGTGTCAAGTTTTTTAACCCATGACTGGGTCGTAAATTTTCCTAAACCATCAAAGTAGGGAAAGGATGTTTTACTTATCCTTGCCTTGATATCTTTGTCAGTGTGTCTTCTTGTTCTATTGGGGTTAACTTGTGTCTTGACTGCATAGTACTCCTTGAAAGGAATACGTCTTTGCACTTCGGGATCCAATCTTGCATAGATTCCTACTAGTTCTTCTACACTTTCAGTCATTGGTTCTTCTTCATCGGGCATAGATTCTTCTCTAGGAAAGAATGATGGCATGGTGGGTCTAAGAATAGAAGCTTCAGTTGAGTGTTTGCTTTCAGAATAATTGGAGTGGGTATCTCTTCCATGATTTGAATTAGCTCTTGCATTGTTTTTGTTCATGCTTTGGATAGCTTGAAGGATCAGTTGGGTTGTCTTCTCAAATTTTTCATTAGTTTGATCCATGAATGTTCTTAGTTCATTTGCCAATTGTTCTTCCATGGCTGTCTGGCCCCTTCTATGTTGGTAAGTTTGCATTAAATAATTGGGGTGAACACACAATAGTCAGTTACACTTTTTTGGATGAAGAAATTGCACTTGTTTGTCCAAAACATAATTTTTACCACTTTCGATCGAATGACGTGTTCAATCAGACCAAAAAAATGATTCTATTGAATGTATTATTTTAAATACATTTGATCGAATATAAAACCATTAAAAAAGGGGGTTTGATCAAACCTAGCTTTGATCGAACCCCCTTTTTTTAATGATTTTTTAGAAAGAACATGACCGTTTTAAAAAAAATTCTCAAAGGAGTTTGATCGAACACCAGGGGGTTTGATAGAACATATGTTCTATCGAACTCACCTGCTAGAGATCTCCCCCCAAACTCTCCTGGTTTCTGCAAATTTGTGGCATTCGAAGCTCAAATTGGGGGCTCAAATGGATGAATTTTGACAAACCCAAATGCATGATAGTAGTACTCGAAGTGAGCTTTCCAATGATTATTATTTTAATATATATTGAGTTTATTAAGATTTCTTTTTTAGGATAATTGAACATAAGTTTGACACCAAATATCAACTTTTGAGTTCAATGCTTATGGAAAAATAGTAAACAAGTGATTTTTTTTTTTGAAAAATATCTATGAACTAGGCATTGAAGTTCTCTTTCCAACAAAAATAAAAATAAAAATAAATTTTGTTACATACACAAGAAGTTATGAATGACCAAATGGACATATTTCAAAATTGCAGTTAACTCAACTTCAAAACTTAATAAAATATGAAATATTGAAGATAGCATTATGAAACTAATTACAAACATTAGATATGGATGTTACAAAACTAAATTCAAAAGAATCACATTCATATCTATTTTAGAAAAAAAAGTTATGCCTCACCAAGTGAGTATCACTCTTTAAAAATGTTGTTTTTTGTAAAAAACTAGTTTTTGAGGGAGAGAAAAATGGAAGCAAATTGATTCCAAAAAATTTCAATTTTTTTTTTCTAGAATCTACACACAGAATGACACAAATCACTAGTTCAAATCATTTACAAATTCCTTATGATTTAGCAGTAATATGTGTCTGAATGTGAAGTTTTTTTTCTTCTGAAAATGAATATTGCAGTGTCAAAGTTGGCAAAAAAGTGTAACCCACTATTGTGGGTTCACCCATTGATGAAATGTAAAGTGAAGATGTTAGTATCAATATAATCGATCTAGAAAATTTATAATTTAATTATATTGATTTTGAAAATGAATGTTCTTTATATACAATATAAATGCAAAATACTTATATCAAGTCTCTAAAATAAGACTATTTTGATGTTTGTTTCAGTTTGTCACTAGCATATCCCAATTGTGGCAGTGATGTGTTAGATTGTGGTAGCGATATATCAAACTGCGGTAGCGATATGTTAGACTGTGGCAACAATGTGATTTTTAATCCTAATATTGATTTCTCTGGCAACGAAGTTGATTCTTTGAATCCCTTCAACAATTACCGTAATCTCTATTTTTTTTCCCTTCCCTCATTTGGCATGACCTCCTCTCCTAAGTATCATTTGAATGGATACATCTCTTTATTTACAACCTTCCACTGCACCTTTTAGTCTTAGGAATATATAGTGTTTGTTAATTTGTGGCTTTACATCACAACATATTTATTAAGTAAATCGTGACTTTCCCCTTAATCGTATCAGTTCCTTTATCATGGCTAATCTAATTTCTTTAATTTGATTGCTCATCATCACATCTAAGTCAATGTTGTTAGTCTGTCTTCCTTACTCCATATGAATCACTTCTTAGTTATTTTTGGTCTCCTCTAGTGGCTATTGGTTAGGCAGCTACTATCCAATTTTGTCTCTTAGAGACTTCACAAAATTGGTTTGCAGGTTGCAAGGGGACATCACAGTATTTCATGCATTCGAGAAACAAAATGTGATAGAATAAAAATTTCAAAGGAATATTACAAAGGGGGAGAGAGCTCCAAAGGAAGGTGACTATTTTCAAACATGTGCTTTTTGTCTTTGAAGTCAAAGGGGGAGGGATTTATTTAGAAGATGGTATAAGTGTTGCCATCAATGACAAATGAGTAGATTGTTAGAAGTCTTATTTATGTTGTCATTGATGTCAAACTTGTTGGTGGCCCATATGTCTCATTGGTCTGTATGTGGTCTAGTTCTTTATCTTTCCTTCAATGTCAAACTTGTTGGTTTGGATATGATCTGGTCTAGGTGTGGTCCATTCTTTCATCTTGTCCTTGATATCAAACTTGTTGGTCCGAATATGGTTTGGTTTGAATACAATCTTGAGTTATGCAAACTATTGATGGTTATAGTTGGTAATAAGTGAGCTATTATTTTGTCATACAAGTATATGAAGGTTTCTCTATTTTTGTACTGTTAAGAATATCATAAATTGGTGTTGTTGTTGAGTTTCATTAGTTCCCCAATTGAATTTTGTTATGGAAGATGATCAAATATGTATGATGTTGAGCTTGATTGTTGCCTCAGTTAAATTTTGTTATGGAAGATGATTAGAGATGCATGATATCAATATATGTTGCTCGGTGTTATTGTTGAATTTGATTGGTCCTTATTTAAGGTTGTGCTATCATTGATTCTATAGTAACCCAGTGACTCATGTTCAGTGGCATGTTATTGAGTATTTAGATGTTGGCATTGTTTGGTAGAGATGTTATGCTTACATAAGGACATTTTCAGAAGGTTAGTATACCAAAAGTTTCAATATGCAAGATAGAGTACTTAATGCCCCAGTGAAAGAATGATTTGATTTGGATTGTGAAGAGTATGGTGAGTAGACTTGGATATAACATTAATATCTTGTGAACAATGTACTATCAATTTTGTCGGTTATCTTGTTGCTCAGATGATGAGACTAGTTGTTGTTGTTTTTCTTTGACAATGAGTATGTCTATCAAAATGGTCCAAAATCTGCTTGGTGGCTTTCGAATATGTGAATTCGGGTATTAAAATTTGGAGGACATTCTTATTTGATTCAAGAAATATTCCAATTCTAATATATGGTGTTTCTTTTGTTTTGCATGTGAGTTATGTTGGTATGTTCTTTGTTTAGTCAATTGTGTTGGGTTTCAATGTGTCCAGATGATTTATCTTGTCTAGATCACGCCTTTTGGTCCATTTATGCATTGGAGATGAAGTTGGAATATTTTTGTGGCTCTCACCTTGGTTTGTGAAGATCCTCTTTAGGTAATTTGTATTGGAAGATGTTTTTGGGTCGACTGATTGATGAGATTTATTGTTTATCTACATGTTTCATTTGGAACCAGTTTTGGAAGTTGTGTTAGGGTATGTAGTTCATTGGAATCAACTCATAAGGATGTGTGGTGGTATGTTTTGATCCCCTCTTGCTCTTGGAGTGGACTTCATTGGATATTATTGGTCTAGATGGCCTAAGTTATGTAATTTATGTACTCTACTTTGGGCCGACTTAGTTGAGGGTTTTAATGAATATCTTTATACATAAAGATGAGAAAATATGTGTGTTGAATGTACAAATGGATGGGAGGTATTTCTTTTGATGTGAAGTGCTTGTGAATCATATGCAGATAGATTTGATTGGAAAGTATGTAATAGTCCGTTGAGAAGAGCCTTAGTAGTGTTTGGTAATATAATTTAGGGTCACATATATTTGCCATGATATTGGACGCTTGACACAAAGGTTCAAGGTCTATTTCATGATCAAGAAATCCTATTCCTCTCTAGTTCAACTATTCCTATCAAAAGAGAATGTGTCCCTCTTGGCAACTATTTGTATCTTGCCTTGAAGAATTAATCTTTAGTTGTGCAAGTCTTTTATATCTTTCCCTAAGGTTGTGCTTTTTAGCTTGCAAGTACAAAGTAGTTTTCTCCCTGGCCCATGAACTATTTATTGTAATCATTCGTATCTATATTGTGAGTGTGATTATCATCGTGGTTTTTCCCTTCTTGGGTTTTCCACATAAATTTGGTGTTCATGAGTTGATTGTGTTTTATTCTTTCATGATTACATTAAAGTGATATGTTAATAGTAGTTTAAAGTTTAGTAGATCAGAAATAAAGTTGCGTTAGAGAACTACACTGATTCACCTCCCATCTCAGTCATGTTGTGAGTTCAATAACCTCCAACAGTCATATTTAAATATTGGGATCAAGAATCAACTGGTGAGAACCGATAAAGCAACATAAAAAAATGAGCCCAAATTGAGGGGACTATGGTGCCTAGCTCCCTAATCCACTTAGAAAGGGGTGAAACAAAGGTGGTTCTAGTGTACATAGGCTCATGTGTCTAGTCTACTAAAGAGTTAGTGTATTCTAGAGAGATTATAGATCTAATTTAACATGAAATTTAGATAATTAAATTTAACTTAAATAATTTCAAGTGATATAATAGAGAAAAGGAAAATCACATTTTTAATGAATATGATAACTACTTATACTATTAAGAAAATCCAAATCAAATTTGTGATACAAGGTATTTCCTAAGTTTTTGGTATTGGCATAGTGACGATTTAATTGTGGTAGTGTTCTTGCCACCAAGGTTCAAACCTTGTTGGGGTGTTATTGTTGAGTGTTTATGTTGAGGATGAGGTCCCCAATTTGTGATCTCTGAGGTTCATAGGTCAAAAGAGTTTAGTCCAAAAATATTCCCTCTTTAAAAGAAGATGCGCCCTAAGCTTAGATAATTTACAAGAATCTTTTAACACAAAAATTATAAAACTACACATGCAACAAAATCACAAAATATAGTGAACTTCGTAATAACGAAGTTAAAAAAGTAGTTGCATAGGAAAGAAACTCCTAACTAACAATGGGCATATGTGGAGAGCATTATTTTGATATCCAAACCATTGATGAATCATGCACTTGTATCATGATGAATTAACATATATTTGTGTTAGTTAACATATGTATGGCAATTGCAAGCTCTCTTTGTGTGGAGTACTCCGCAAAATGTAGATTAATGAAGTTATTTTTTATGGATGCACAAATCTTTGTTTTTTTTCTGAAATTTTTCCAATGTAGAGGCCCATATATAGAGAACCATACATATCAATCGCTAAAATTGGAGGTTGGCAAAGTGGTTCTCAAAGAGGAAAGCACCTAACAAAATCTCATTTGTCATTTGTTTAAGGTTTCTAAGTACTGTATGAATTGTATTTAGATTATTTCACACAATTCATTTGCTATTTCTAAGTAGTTTTGTATACATAATACTATAAATACATTAGATTTTTCTATTCTGTGTTGAGTTGATATATTATTTTGAGAAAAAAATAGGACAATGTTAGGGGTAATGTTGCCTAGGATGCCTCATGCTAACATGTCCTCCATAGGGATGTGAATCTTCATGATTATAATGTCTTATAGAATTCATGTTATAAATGAGCATCACACATTGTCCTTAAGGGATGAGGATGATGTTATCATTATTATTACCTAAGTGTCACTAGAGTACTAAGAAGAGGATAATGAAGAAGAATAATTTGTAATGTGCTATAATGTTTAATTTAATTTAAATGCAATGTTAGATGAAATCATCGCACATCTCGGTAGCATCTATAAGTAATATTTTGAGAATCTTCCATTTTGGTATCCAACTTGGGAGTGAATTTTTTTTTTTCTTCCATGATCCTTCATGTTGAAACGTTCTTTTTATGCATTTCAAATTTGAGTGCCCAAGTACCCTTTCCTATTTTGGATCCCAAGAAAGTTATGAAAGTTGCTAATTTTGATTAGTTGAGGAGTAGTTGGCTATGTACAGTTCAAATGGAGCAAGTAATGCAATTTTCTAAATTCATTTGCAGTCTCCTTATCTTGGCATGGGATTTTGGGGTGGTTTCCTACCCTTGTTTTTGTGAAACGATAGTTTTTAACCTCCTACTTAACTCTATAAGTTGAGTCTTGTTGCTAGTGGTTTGAGTCTTTTGCAAGATTAAGGATTTGGGAGTTAATTGCAAAGCAGAAGACTGATTTAAGGCTAAATATTTTCCTTGTACTTTTCTCTTGCCTATGTTGTTGTTTTTACATCAGATTTTGGATTTATGTATGTGGCCTACGTGGCTGAAAATATTGTAATTTCATAACACTGTAGTTTATTTTCAAAAAAATCAATATAAAGAAAGAATCATGTCTTTCAATTTCTCATCAATTTATTTGTTCTTTTGAGTTTGAATGTGTAACGGGAGTACCCTTCACCTAATTAAGTTAAGTCATTGCTAAATTGCACGTGTGGTTTGAGAGGGAGAGTCTCCATCATTGCTTTAGGAAGATAAATTGAATATATGCACCATCCTAAGTGTGGGGCAATGACCAGGTTTATGTTATTGGGTTTGGGAGGTCAAATGGGTGGACTAGTTAATGTACATAAAAATTATAAATAGAACATTCATATGTTCTTTTTTTTTTTTTTTTTTTTAAAGTCAAGAAGGGAAAATCCTTTGACTATGATAAGGTAAAACTATGTTCTTTATAAAAACACGAAATTAGAGTTAAATTGATATGTGATGAGCTTTATACATAAATATAAAAACAATCCTTGAAAGAAATGATCATAATTTAGATCATAGGAATTTAAGAAAAATTGATCCCTTTGTTGCTTCTTGAAAAATTCTCCTTTCATGAATCTTGTGGCATATTTGTTTCCCCTTGGTGAGATAGAATAAAGGAGAAATAATAATAATAAGTGAACCATTAAAATGGAAGGGGTGTAATGTCCTTTGGTTAGGGGGTTATCTAATACAAACCTAAGTTATACTTTTTTTGTTTGAAAATCTTCTAGTTAGTTTCTCATAGGGTATGCACTATTGGGCCTCATTTCCATTAACTTAGAATGCGTGTGCACCAATATATCCCGGATATGTAATGAATTCTTGCAAAGACTTGATGTTTTGCAAGGGTGGGAAACCTATCTAATAATATGATATATATTGTGGGAGACAGTATAGTAATTATTGAAATTAATATATTTATTCTAGATTTCATTTTAAAGGAAATAATAAGTACATAAATAAATAAAAAGAAAAAAATAGTTAACATATGTCTTAATTTAAGGAGTATGTGTTTTCATTTATAGGATGATTCTTTCTTATGTAATCATTTTAATTATTTTTCATTATCAAAGTTAATATTTGTTGCAACACACTGCCAAGGAACCCCAAATGATCTAACTAAACAAACTCAAATAAGAGAAATATTTGTTTTTGAAACATTAAGCGTACATCCCATATCAGTAAAGGAACAATATTAAACCTAATTGCAGAAGCAGAAGGAAACTACTAAACTATCCTCTAAGGTTCCTCAACATCGTTACCATACTACCCATACAACATTAAAGATAAAATCTAATCTTAGTTAACATTGGATTCATAGATGAACATAAACAAAATAACTATGAAAATATTCCATCCACACATATTACGGAATCAAGAAACTACATTGCATTCAAATAACTTCGTAAGCTAAAATCATTGTATAACCAGTATCAATAGCTCCTAGGACATACAAAGTAATGAATAAAGAAAATGTAAGCTTTTAATTACATAAGATTAGTAATTTCATTTACTAATATCAATCACATCACTTAAACCTTATTTCCTTTACATCAAAATTACATCATTTTCCTCGAAGGCATGTGTAGTACCCCTACACTAATCAAACCATTTTTGACCTCGTTGACCATGGTTGACTTTTCAGTGGCTTATGTGGATGGTTGATTTATTGTGATTGTGATGTGTTATTATGGTATGATGCTTTGGAGTGTGATTTGGTGAACATGATTATGCATTATAGCTTATTGAGGAGTAGATATTCATTAGGCACAATTTCTTTGAATGAGTAGATGTTAATTCTTCTTATGCATTGTACTTTATAATGATGAAATGTTAGGTTTATTCATGTGTTACTAACGATGGACTAACATATTTACTTTGCATGTGAGTTGCTCTGTGTATATATCGTCATGTTGTGTGGAAAGTGTATGGGGTGCGAGAAGATGATTTTTCATCACTCATTTCGGTGAGACACGGAAAGTCACGATTCTCCTTCACCGGTGTGTTTACCATGTTTGTGTATATATATGTATGTGTGGTTCTATGATGCAGGAAATTGTAGGTACAAGGTATTGACTCCACTTGGCTCCACAAGTCTGAGCGTACCTAATTAACCCAATGGAAGTGGAGGAGATGGTTCTAAGGCCCTAATGTTAACCCTATCCTTGCTCATTTGTGAGTGTCGTCAATCTTTTGTCAACCCTGTCGGATCGCCAAGTAGGTCGCTATTCCAACGTTGGTATGAGGGTCATGTCTCTGTTTTGTTTAAGTTGAGTTTTGTGTGTTATGCGTTATGTGACTTTATTTATTCTTCTACTGTTGTTTTATGTGATTTGTGTTTATAGATTAAATGGAGATAAATTATTATGGATACCTTTATGGTTAAATTAACAATGCAAGCATGCTAAGTTGATTGATTTAAATTATTGATTAAAAGTCATTATATAGTGGGTTTATATTTATGCCTTGTGTATTTATAAAAAGTCAATTCTTACTTTTAGAAATTAAAATATCTTATGGCTTTCGTGTTGAAAAATAAATAAAAGAATAATAGAATTTTTTTTGAATATAGTCATGTATGTTTTAAAATAAAATTAGATTTTTTATTTTTCATTAAAATGAAATTGTGCCCTAAATTATATTTTTGGGTGAAAGGCTTTATAATTTGGAAAATTTTTCAAAAAGAGGGATTCTTTTCTCATTCTGGGAATTCATCCTCTCTGCTGGTGATTGGGGTTTTGAGTAGAAACTCTAGCAATTTTGGGAGGATTGGGATGGCTCTTCCTCAAATTTCCTCCAGGAAAGCTTTTGCAAGTTAGCTTCTTGTTTCTCTTGCTCTATTCTCCTTTTAAAATTTTTCCTGCGATTTTGTGATTGTTTGTTTCCTTCCTTTGTCTAGTTGAAAGATTTGTTGTTGGGGATGTTCTTATAGCTGGGTTTTTATTAAACTTAGTGAAATTGGAAGAAATAATTCCTTCCCTTTTTGGGCGAAATTAGTTCTTGGGGTTTTGAAAAATTCTTAATTTACTGTTTGGAAAAACATATTGGGCTGTGAAATATTTTTAAAATTTATGATATTTGAATCTTGGATTCAGACTATTAAATTAGTATTTTGAATGTTTTACCAGTCCATTTGTTGGCAAATGTCCATACCATGTTTCTGGGAGGACTGTTTTTTTTATTTGTTTCTAGAAACTTCGTTTTGTAACTTCATATTAAAATTTTGGTTTTGAAAAAAAAATTATAAAAAAAAAAATACTGTTTTGTCGATTTTTGCAGTGGAGAGAATGTTTAAAAAAAAAAATCGGCTGTTAAAAAAAGATTTCGACCATGTGGATTTCAATGGCCATTAAAATATGATATGTGTGTGTGTGTGTGTGTGTGTGTGTGTGTGTGTGTGTGTGTGTGTAAGTTTATAATTTTTAATTGATATGAGATTTAGTGGATATTGATGTTTAAAATGATTTTTGGATGTCGAATTTAATAAGTAATTATATAATATGTATTTTGAAATTAGCAATATGAATTAAATGTCAAAGATTGGTTGATGAAAGCGTAATTTATTTTGTGAAAATAAGGCTATATAAATAGTCAGCAATTTAGTGTAGTCTGTGATTTTTAATTGAAAAGGTTTATTTTGATTTAAATATTGAGTTTAGTTTTCAAATGTATTTTAAATATTATTTTCATTAACTTGAAATTTGAATGCAAATGGTATTTGTTATAGTCAAATTGGCTTAAATTGAAATGATTATATATTTGTTTAATTGATGGCTTATTTAGGCTACAAGTTGCTTTTATTCTTTTTAAGGGTGTATGGTTTTTAAGTCAAGCATCGTGCAAGTCTATTTGGGTGTATGTTTACTTAGACACTTTTTATGCGTTATTCCATATTGTGGATTTTCTTATCATGAAAGAGTATGTTATTGAAAGAGCTGCAATTAGATAGCATTAGTTTTTAATTATATTTGGAGTGATCGTTATGATTCCTTAACATGGATGTGTTTAGAGTGCAAGTGTACCCTTTTGAGTATTTACTCTGATTTGTGGATTTTGGTGTTGATTTGAAAGTCATTTTCGTGTCATGAAGGCATGTTGTTGAATGTAAGTCTATTGTGCAAGTTGATTTGGTTATGTTTTGATTGTGGTCATACTTGCTTTATTTTGGTTTTGGTCTTGTCTTGAGAATAGACTAGTTGTTTGTTTCACACCTTTAGTGGTTTAACCTTGGTAGAAGGTTTGTATAATCAAGTTGTTCTTCAAGTTTTATTGAACTCCTTGTGTTAGTTGGCTTTTGTGATTGCCTTGGGGCTCTTTGGAGGTTGTGTAGTGTCATAAGAAAGAGTGGCTTCTAAGTGGGGATCGGGGCCCAAAGTGGCTGCCAGGATAAACCCCTTGGAAGTTGAGTAATAATTGATAACTTAATTAATAAACTAGGGTTGGATTTAAAACATTAATCAAGATTAATTGTGCCCCACTCATGGTTGAGTGCTAGTACAGACTCAAGAAGTAGTGGGAAGGCTTGGAATGGCAAACCAACTACCTTGTCTTCACGAAAGGTTTGTTGGGTCTGCATGAGTCATGGATGGGGGTTGGGGGTTCAAGAGAGGCTACCAGGACAACCCAGGATGGGGGTCGAGGCCTATGGAGGCCTTTCGGGATAATTCATACCAGCTATGCGATGACACTCTTCCCTTATGTTCACTAGTGTGTAGTTATGTGTTGGCTTTACATGGAGAAATCTTGTGAGAGTCATATTTGTATCCTTATGTCTTGTGTGAGTACCTGATGTACATGTTAGGCCACGTGATTCTTTTTTGTGGCTTGCTTGAGGCCTTTATTACTATCTCCTAGCACGAAGGGGTGGTTCCTTTTTGGGCCACATGGTCGAGTGGTAGTGCCACTTTCCATTGGGTATTTTGTTTGTGCCTTCTTGTGAGGGATTAGCTTCATAGGTACTCCAAATGTATCTCTTGGTGTCACTTCATTCCATTGTACCAGTTGGATCCTTCTTATTTTCCTCGGATCATATTTGTATATCTTGGACCCTTATGTGGCCGATTGTATCATATGTTATATGTATGCCTTAATGGCAGTTGTAATTTGATGTAATCACTATGTAATTTTTATGGGACTTGAGGTATTAAGTGCAATTGTAATACTAAGTTATCCTTGCAATGTAAGTAATGTATTATGATGTGAGTTAGATGTTAGGATTTCTATCTGTAATTAAGTTCATTAATGCAATGTAATTGAATGTTTAATCATAAATGAAGTATGAAAATGTTAGTGTTATCTCATGTAAAGAATGAAACAATCATTGATTATTGTAACTAATTTCCTCATGGTTAAATATAATTCTTAAGTGGTTAATTGATTTTAAGTAAAGATTAGTTTAATTAAGTATTTCACATTGGGAAACCCTTTAGGAGTTTGAGTTAAGTCTTTCGCATGTGAAACTTCTATTGCAAAGTTATATTATTTAAAAAATATATATTTTGCACTCTTTTCGAGTGTTTGTAGTTGTTTCCTTTAGGGTTTCTTGGTGGGGCATTACACTTGGTATCAGAGCCATGTTTACAAACATTGGGATCTCTAGTGTAACTTGTGCCCTTAGTTCGATGTGCGGTATATAGTCTTTTCATCGTATGCTTGTTCCTCTAATGTATACTTGTGACTAACGCTTGGTATCTTGAAGATCTTAGATGTTTGTGCTCTATTTCTTTATCTCACTCTTTTTGTAAACCCTAAACGAGTGTAAAATATGGATTCAGTTCTTGCTCATCTTGATTGATGGTTAGTGCTTGTTATGTAATTATATGCGTGTTGTTTTCTTGTAAGACGTTTAGGTCTACAATTACTCTCATTTTCAGAGATAATTGGATGTACCTTCTTAACTATAGTATACTCTTTAGACTAGCTTATTAGGTTAGATAATGCATTGTTTTAAGTCTGAAAGAATGATTGTGCACTTGTGTTATACTTGTAATTGTACTTAGTGTCGTAATTATGAGAGCTTGTATAGAAAATGTTGATTGCATATTCATAATTAATTAGATGTATTTCTTTCTCCTTCTCTCTAGAAATAAAATATTTATATCTTGTGTGCTTATAGTTGAGTATGTCTTCTTGTTGTGAACGAATGTTGTGTTTCCTTGAAATCCTTATGTGAACCTTGGAGAGGTTAGTGTGTACTTGAATGTTAGAAGATATCTTGGATGGGTAAAGGATCATGTTATAGTGGTATAGGAGGGAATTGGATGTGTTTTCATTAAAGATTTCATTGTGTGTTGTATATGACCAGCTCGAGTAATGACATGTAAGAACAATACAATAATGTAATTGCAGTTGGCATATCAAATTGACTTTGTATAAATAGGATGTGTAATGAAGAATGTGTTTGATGTGCCTACATAACCCTATACTAGTTAATTGATAGTTTTATTTCCCTTCTTCTCCTCATGTTTGGCATTCGATGAATGGTCATAGTTAGTGATGTATTTTTATCAAATAAGAGTAATGAGTGTTTTGCTAGAAGGTTAGTATGTAAGGAAAGATTGTTTTATTATTCTTATCTAGAAACTAAGACATTAGTGGCATATTTAATGCAAGGAAATAT